>NW_015153034.1:4481-8693 GCF_000732505.1 Cyprinodon variegatus | reverse complement strand
CGCCACTGTCGCCCCATCATATTCTTATAGGTAAAAAAATTAGATATTAAGAATAACATTATTTAAATAAATACATTCTTAGATAAAAGCAGAAAAACTATACTTTATAAACTTTATATCTTTAGAGTTTTTTTTTCTTTATTTTGTGTGCATTGAATTTTGTTTTATTTGTATAAATATGATAAAGACATCTAACTTTCTATTTCTTTTTAAAAAAAATATATTGTATAATTCTTGTGTTAACTAGTGAAAAAAGCAATTAATTTATGCACAATATTGCGAATAAAAGAAAATGAGAAAATAAACAACAATGAAAAGATACAACTGAAAAGAACATTAAATGTAAAGATTCACAGCCAGATTCACAATTAACTTTTCTTTCAAAAACTTTCTTACCTTGTGATAACTGCATTGGCTAAACCACCTTTACTGATAGAAGACCTCAGTTATATTATCAACCAATAGAAGCATCAGAATTAAATCAAAGAATTTTGATAAAAACATTACTCTTAAAATGTTAATCAAAATAATTACCAATTATTGGGGCAAACTTTTATGCTATTATTAAAATGGAAAACAATGCCATGTTGCAGAAAAAAAATTTCAATTAAGATGTTAAGTTTCCTGCTTAAGAGGGAATAGAATAGGATACAGATTTGAATCACTTCAGTCTTTGGTGATCCTGCTTTTATCATGCATCTCTGACAATTTGTGGAAAACTATTTTGAGTGCATTGTAATAACAGGATGTTTATTGTTGAGATATATCATAGAATTTTCTGTTATTCAAACCCATCTAGCTTATTTTTTTCTTGAGCTACCAAAACATAGGATAGAAGATTTTGTTTTTTCTTCCTCTTTATTGTGTATGGCGTATTGTTGATTGTTTTCATGTAGGTGCCCCTTTCCCTTTTTTTTTCTCATTTTTGTACAGAAGACTTCCAAAATTTCAAAGAAACCTGTATGGATCGTTTTTTTCCCTTCTTACTGTCTACAGACTGGTTCTCTTCTGTCAGGTTACTTTCAATAGGGGTTGGGCTAATTACACGCTTTTTACCTGATTTTCTTTTTGCTAAATGTTTATTTTCTACCTTTACATTGCTCTTCTGTTCCTGATTTGTTTGAATTGCAGTTGTACTCTTCTCCTGTTTGTTGTATATCTCCTGTGTAGAAAGATTATCTCTTTGTTCATGTCTTTCCTGTTTAGGGATATGCTGAAGGATGCTAAACCCCCAAGGACTCTTGCATAGTCCTCTGATTATTTCCTTTTTCATCAGACTTTCTACCTGTTGGTTCCTTACCAGCTATGTCAAACTTTTCACATGTTTTTCTAGGCTTTAGACAACTATCATCATCATCATCATCTATACTAGTTTTACCCTGCTCATCACTAGATTGTATTCCAACCCTGTTATCATCACCCAAAGGATTTTTAGCACCATTTTCATTTCCACTGTACTGGTTTAAGGGCTTGGTATCAGACATTTCCTCTATTGGACTGTTTCTTTCTTCACTCTTGCAGACATTTTGGGAATGACTGTTCTTATTGTTGTCAGGCAGAAAAAATGTTCGGAGAGCCTCCCTTCTGTTGGTTTGTTCACCAGCACCTGCATTAAAAAAAAAAAAAGAAACAATTCTTAAAATAATTCAGAAAAGTGCCAGGAGTCAGTATAGTGAGTCACAACTTACATCAGCTGATAGCGAAAAGTTTGTTAGTTCTTACCTTTCTTTCTGTAAAACAAAAGATAGGCGCTTTTGGATCTAGTGAGAGAATTGAAAAAAGAATTTGAGTAAAGTCAAATTAGAGTCCATAAATTGTAAAGCAGCAAAGACAAAAAGGGACAAAGCATACCTCTCCGTCTTTTTTTCCTGAAATGGAGGATTATTTAGCTGCAAACAAAAGTAGTCAAAAACTTAATAAAAGTGCTAGTAGGCAATAAGTAAAATTCATTTCAAATCTGAATGTTCTTTTTTATACAGAAAAGTGTTGACTGTTTGAGAAACCCTGTCCTTTACAGCCCTAAAAATGTTGGTTCCTACCTCTGTAACATGGGAGTCATTGAATTTATACCATCTGTCCTCATCCTGGGACTTGATTGTTGCTGTATAATGGCCACTATGCAGACTGCCAAAGTGCTCAACATACGCATATAGTTCATATGCCTGATTCTGATCAATGACACACACACAGGCATATATGTACTTATTAATATTATTAATTATAGAAATGTGGTTTAAAACAGAAAAAAATATTAAAATGTACCTCTGGTATCTTTAGGGTGAAGGGAACATCCACAGCACGAGTGTTTTTGACAAGAGACATTTGATAGTAGTTGAACTCAAATCTCTTTAGCAGCAACATCAAAACCTCTGGATGATGTTTCACTACACATTTCTAAAAAACACAAAGTACCACAGACAGAGAAGTTACAAAACCTAACAAGCACATTTTTACATCTTTTTTAAATTATGATATTTTTCCGATTTTTGCTCTCAATGGAGTTCTCAACCCTATCTTCTCCATTATGCTTTCAAGCTCCTTCTGGCTTCCTTCTCCTCTGGCTTCCACTCTACCACCAGTCTCTGCAAGACATATTTTATCCTAATCTCATCGCAATTTGCAGCTTCCATGTCTTCTGCCGGGGTCCAAGCACCAAAGAACTGTCACATTCATCACTGAATCGCTCTAATTGCAACTTTTGTTGTGTGCGTGCGTGTGTGGGTGGGGTGCGTGTGTCTGTGTGTGTGAGTCTCTCCATTTGAATTCACAAACTGTGGAATGAGAACGTGGGTAAGTTACTCACAGTAGTAGCATCACATTTATCCTCACACGTCTCACAGTACAGCTGGTTGTCGTCAGTAAAATGTGATTCTTTGAAAAATTCCTTGATGGCTTCCCTCTAAAAAAGGGTTTGAGTCATTCTTTCTGCACAACACTGTTTAATTCTTAAATATACAAGCAATGGTTCTCAACAAAAGCATTTTTTCAACACAGTCAGATTCCTGTCAAATTACAATTTCACCTCAAAGGATCATTCAGTATTACATTGTTCTTGGATTAGCAGCAGTTATCAGACTAAATAACCATTAGTGAATCAGAAAAATCCAATAAGCTTTTACATCTTTTCTGATTTTACACACATTTTTTTATTTATATAGTCTATTGGTATTTTTTATGAATAAATATACATTAAAAATGGTGCATAAGATCTTCCAGCTCAGTTAGACACATTATATTTCCTGAATAAGCTATTTTAACAACAGACAACTTTATATGAATACATTTGTAAATTAGACCTTACTGTGCACTCTTATTTATTTTATTTTATTTTTTTTACCCTTTTTTGTAACTATCTGCATGTTTCCATATGTTTTTCACTTGCTGCTGAGACATGTTAATTTCTCCAGAGGGAATATAAAGGATATTCCATTCTATCTAGTGCGGACTCATTGTTTAATACTCACCACATCATAGCTTTCATAGTGTTCATCAGAGGAATGCTTCAGTGGAAGTAGAAGATTCCAAAAACACGTTTCTTCCTCTGTTTTTTTTTCACAAACCGAACAGAGGGTCCGGTCGATGAGCTGCACTTCAAATATCTGCACGTTTTATATAATAGGAAAAAAAACAAAAACAAAATTGTTATAGATCAGTTGCAATCTCTTTTTATTTTTCTATATTGAGCAAAAGCCAATTTCATCAGTAAGTCACCTTTGCTGCCTCTTGGCTGGCCATGGTCAAGATCTTCTCTAAATACTCTGCTGCATCTCTCTTTTCAGTCACTTATTAAATAAGAGAGTATAATATTTATTTTTGCAAACGTAATGGGTATGTTTGTAACAGTAAACTCTCTACATTGTATTTTTACTTTACTTTTGCATACATTCATGATAAAAACTATGGGGTCTTTCATTTCAAGGGTAAACCAGCATAAACATATGGGTTAAATATATGCTGATGAAGATTCTCAGTCATCCATGTCATAATAATTCCGTAAAAGTAAAAAAAAAAAAAAAAAGAAAAATCCACTGGACTTGGTTTCCAAGATTTGTTGAGTTAATTATATACAATACCGTATTTTCACGACTATAAGGCGCACTTAAACGTCTTTTTTTCCCCTCAAAATGTGCGGTGCGCCCTATGGTGCGGTGCGCCCTATGGTGCGGTGCGCCCTATGTGTGTTGTAACTGCGACTTTTGAGACCACCTCATT
>NW_015153034.1:870-2764 GCF_000732505.1 Cyprinodon variegatus | reverse complement strand
CGTGAAAATACGGTACATTATAGCTTGAAGGATGTTACTTTCTTTTTATCGTGAAAGCATGCAGCTATAGATGCCTTTCTAAAACTGTTTTAGTTAACTCCAAAACATTTGTTATATATTTTTTACTGTACCTTGATGAATACCCAGTTTTTGAGTAACTTCATTTGTTTCTCCTGTTGTTTCCTCTAAACTTTCAAAAAGCCTATCAAGTTGATGATCAATCAGCTCTTCACAACCATCTGGACATCTGTTTAAAGAATGGTGTCAGGGTTTATAAGAGGAATAAATATCAAGATACATTTTATTGTTCATGAAATTAATCTTGGTGTGGATATTTTTTCAAACCTTCCAACAGCCTCCCTGAAATCTTTCGTCATAAACAGCACCTGCAGCACACTGTTCAAGTAAGATGTTGATCCCTGGTTCCTCAAGCCATGGTATTCTTTGGCTGCAAGTGAGAGTTAAGTGTTAGTAATTACACTGGAAAAGTCTAACCTTGCTCAAACTAAAAAAAAAAAATGATGTCCAGACATCACATCTAAAATATTTGACTTCCCAGAATCTGAATGTAATCGCTTGTTATGACCTGATTATATTATGTTGATGTAAACAACAATACTGCACTTAAAACAACTTAAAATCTTTGCCCTGTTTCAAATGATTTTCTGAACATTTCAGTTGATGAACCAAACAAATATATTGACATTGGACCAAACTAATATACTTACTTTTAACTAAATTAACAAGAATTAATGTTTGTATAGAAACCAGTTGATTGAAATATAACCAAATTAGATTTTTCACATATCATTTGACTTTACTTCAAAAATAATTTCCATTTCCCATCTTACAAACTCTACACACCCTGGACAGGTTGCCATCATAGGGCAACACAACCATTCACGCACACACTCACACCTAAGGACAAGCCAATTAACCTAACAATCATGTTTTTGGACTGTGGGAGAAAGCTGGAAGGCAGCAATGCTAGCCACTGTGCCACTGAGCCACTCTGTCATGGTCTGGGACTTGGACTTCATCACATGCTCTGACTGAATGCAAAGCGCAGTTCACATTTTACACACAAAAAAATTTAAAATATATGCATATTGAGAGAAATCAAAAACTTTGTTTTGGGTCCTTTCTATGTGTATTTAGTTCTGGTTAAATCAAACTTGATGTCTCAAAATCCAAAGAGAATGAGTTACACAACCAAATCAATAATTTTATCTAGCTTAGAGTGAAAAGTATTAGTTTTAATCAACAGTTAAATTTTACACTTTTTTCAGTGGTTAAAGGTTGTGCATGTTTGGGTAATTAGATTTTCTTGATGGAAACCAACTATTAAAAAAAAGTTTTTTTTTTATTTGAATTAAGTTATTAATTTTATATCATTGAAATATATAAAGTATGATGAAAATTCCCCTTGAGAAGGTCAAAATATGCATGCTGCAATACTACAACAGGTTCAACAAAAAAACTGAAGGTGCAACAAATGTGAATGATACATTCATATATATTGGATTTCATAACATACCCTCAAACACTACAGGCAGAATTATCACAGAGCTCTAATATTTTTTCTAATATTTCTGAAAATCTCACATCCACACCTTTACCCTTTACCTGCTCCTCTCCCAGTCAGCAGTGCGTTGGAACAGCTGCACATAATACCAACTATAAGACGGGAACAATTAATGGCCCTTCTTTTAACACTCGCTATCCTTTATACCCCAAAATTATCTAGTAAATAGATAAATAACTCCCATTTTTTAGCAGTGAATAAGCATTAGCGCAGAAGCTTTCAGGAATAACAACGAAACAGCGTCTTCCATGGTCAAGGTGATAAGTGCCTGTCCACAAGGTTAAAATAAAGGCACTTTTTTGTATTTCT
>NW_015153034.1:0-393 GCF_000732505.1 Cyprinodon variegatus | reverse complement strand
ACTTCATGATCAGAGGCTGCGCACAAACATTCTTGACGGAACAACGAAACCTAATAAAATAAAACTAAAAGTTCACGCCAATTTGGATTCAGGAAAAAAATGTTTTTTAAACACAAATCACATAAATAAGTACAGAATAAGTAGGTACAGAATTAAAGCAGAAATAGATTTTGAGTTTTATGGGGTAAAGAGAAAATGATGTGTCTCTGCAAGTTATCTAGGAGTCTTCAGTGAAATTAAATAAATCACTTAAGAGTTTTAACAGCTTGAATAATTATTACCTATAATATTTTTATTCATCATCTCAAGCTCAGAGTCAAGGACACATTTATCACTTTCAAGGGTGTAACTTTGTGTTGAAAGTTGGTGGGGACGGCTCATAAGGAAAGGGAG
>NW_015153033.1:19902-21074 GCF_000732505.1 Cyprinodon variegatus | reverse complement strand
TCCAACATCTAGAAACAAAGGTGTTGATGGCAGCAGCACAGCTGATATTTCTCTCCAGGATGGAGTCACAGCCAAACAGGAACAGATGATTTTCCCCAGTGGGAGTTGTTAGCATTAGATCATGAGTGGGTAACAGTAGTGAAGCTGCAGAGAGGTGAGGTAAACTGTGACTCTGCTTCCTGGTCTGCATCCTGGCCTGTCTGGTTTTTAGGACTGATAAATTGATTCCCAGTGGGACGGATGATGGAGGATGACTCAGCAGCTTTCTGGACGCCTCTCTGTTTGCAGGCGGCGTCTACGGGCTGTCCTTCAGAACCCGGATCGATGAGGAAAACTGTGTCGCTCTGACACCAAACGGTAAGACTTCAGATGACATCATTTCCTGTTTACTACGTAGAGATCTTCCTCTCCATCGGTACCATCTATTAAAGCAAACAAACAATAAACATTTTCATTTGAACTAAAATCAGTTCTATCAGATTAACTGAATTCTATGTGTTGTAGCGTCCAGAAGAGGGCGCTGCTGATGGTCCTTCAGTAAAAGCAAACCATCAGTCATAGCAGACATAGCATATATCTAGCATTTTCCTCCGTATCTGTAGAGGTTTTATCGCTGTAACATTTTCAGCGGACATTGCTAACATCCAAACAATCAGACCATATATGTCCAGAATCTATATAATCATATTAGTTCCTCTAATCTCAGCATATATCACTGCAAACTCCATCAGTTCAGTTTGATTAGATTGTAATCTGAACAAACCTGTAATCTAACTGAAAAGTGATTATAAAATGTGTTCTAAGAGGTTGAGAAATGGCCGGTTGTTTATTATATTATCTCTGACTCGTCTTCCATGTCATTATAATGAGATCTAAGGCCGCCTCGGTTCAGGTCTGATCCAAGATGGCCGCCCTGTAGCTTCTAAAGTCTGTGATTGCTGACTGATGGCTGGCCCTGAAAATGGAGCTAAAAGCAGTTAGCGTCCACTGATGGACAGGATGTGGCTGTTACATCTGTCAGAGCGTCATACCCCGCCTGTGATGATGTCAGAGCGTCATACCCCGCCTGTGATGATGATGTCAGAGCGTCATACCCCGCCTGTGATGATGATGTCAGAGCGTCATACCCCGCCTGTGATGATGATGTCAGAGCGTCATACCCCGCCTGTGAT
>NW_015153033.1:11138-16233 GCF_000732505.1 Cyprinodon variegatus | reverse complement strand
TCTGGACAGAGACAGCTTCCAGGTGTTGGGCTTGGAAGGGAGACCATCCAGGTTCACCCACAGAACGTGCAGCAGATACGGTGAAGGTCCAGAGTCTGTTCTTCTGACCACGGCCGTCCTGAACCGCCCGCTCACTCCTTTGTCTCTGTGTCCTCTGCAGTGGTGGAGGTGGACCTGATGGACCGCAGCATGGCTCCTGGTGGGCGGGCCTACCTGAGGCTCCTCAAGGCGCTGAGGTGCCATCTCAACCTGCGGACGGACTTCCTGATCTCCCACCATGCAGGTGAGGAGCAGAACCCTGGGTCAGAGGTCGGCCCGTCTGGTTCTGATCCATGTCTGTCCTGCAGGGACCGCGGTGGCGCTGCAGCCTCTGCTTTCCCGGTACGATTGGTCCGAGCGCCGCCCTGAGGTCTGCCGCCGCGCTCTGAGAGACCTGCTGTGCCCCGACCTGCGGTCCTGTGACCCCCACAGCCTCCTGGAGTGGCTGGGCGCCGTGGACGCCGGCTGGTAAGCCCTCAGCTCCCCTCATGCCTGGGAGCGCGGGGACCAGGACTCACTCTTCTTCTATGGTTTCAGCGGGAACTCCTCCAGCACATTCCTGTCTTCACTCGTCTGTCCAGAACCACAGCGGAGCCTCAGTGGGGCCCTCAGCGTGTCGCTCTGTGGTCTGCTGCGGCCGCAGGATGTGTGGCGGCTGGTGGAGCAGCTCAGGTCAGCCGACACTCACTCATTCACTCACCTGTACCTGAGCACCAGGTGACCTGAGGCTCCTGTCCTCCAGGGCTCACCTGCAGCAGGCGGAGGAGGACTCCTGGGCCTCCGTGACGGTGCACGGCTTCACCGACAGTCCCGTGTCCTGGGGGGAGGAGGAGCACGGCGTCCTGACGGGAGGAGAGACCTTCTACAACCTGCTGATGTTCCAGGACCACGCCTACCGCCTCCACCTGGCCACCGGGCCGCAGGACGCCTGCCCGCCGTGAGCCGGGCCTGGAGGCGGTGGATCTGAATGGACCCGCTGGTACCGATCAGAACCAAAGGATGGTTCTGATGGTCCACTTTACTGTCACAGATTCCTCTAGTTCACCACAAAAGATGGCGGCCGAGCGGTTGCCATGGCGTCGTCATTGTGGACACTGATCGCTCCTCTGCAGTTATTTTCCTGACCACTAGCTGGCGCTGAATGCAGAGGGCGGTCCAATGGTAGCTGATGACCAGCTGCCTTATTTTCATTGGTTGTCAGATCAAAGAGGATGGCTGGAATAAAAGCGCCTTTAAAGCAGCACGAGTCATTGGTCATTTTATTACAAATGGGGATAAAAAGGTCAAAGGTCAGATTCTCTGTTATCAGAACCTGCCTCACAAGCTTACAGTTCAGCAATAAAAGCCAATAAAGACCAAAGAAATCAAAGTTTATTGTTCATGATGGAGGAAAACATCTAAGGCAGCCCTGTAGCCCCGCCCCTTCCTGTCAGTTCAACAGCCCCTTCACTGGTTTCCAGTCAGGAACCAGTTTATGCTGGTCTCTGTTCCTGTGGGTGCAGCATGGGGGAACACCGCCACCGGACCGATTACCCAGAATCCCCCAGCAGGTGGACCCAGTCTTCCAGGATCAGAACCAGTTCCATGTTTCCTCTGCTTCTGTCCCACAGCAGAACCGGGTCAGACCCGGACTGGATGGACCCGGACTGGATGGAGCCGGACTGGGTGGAGCCGGACTGGATGGAGCCGGACTGGGTGGAGCCGGACTGGGTGGAGCCGGACTGGATGGAGCCGGACTGGGTGGAGCCGGACTGGGTAGAGCCGGACTGGATGGAGCCGGACTGATGGAGCCGGACTGGGTGGAGCCGGACTGGGTAGAGCCGGACTGGATGGAGCCGGACTGGTGGAGCCGGACTGGAAGGACTGGGTTAGGGTTCTAGCAGAGTTCGGTTCTCTTCTGCAGGTACTGCAGGATGGAGTCTGTTCCCTGCAGAGACCCCCACACTCTCTTTAGGGCTTCACACTCGCGCTCGTTGGCTTGCTCCAGAGCACTGCGGCTGGTGTTCCTCATCAGGGCTTTGGACTCCTGCAGGACCTGCCAGACAGAAGCGGAACGCAGCGTGTTAAACCTCAGTGGAGCGTGCGGGGCTGTCTTAGGACAGAGACTAACCTGAGAATCCACTCCCACCAGCTCTTTGACCCGCAGCATCACTTCCTGGGTGAAGGTTCCAGGCCAGAGAACCTGCGACACCAAACCTTTAGAACACGCCTCCTGCGCCGTCAGCTTCCTGCCACCCAGCAGCAGCTCGTTAGCCTGGAGGGACAGACCAATCTGGGTCAGGGGACGGTCTGGACGCGGCTCCTAAGACCAGTCAAGAGCCTAGTCTGGACAGGGTTCTGGAGACATTGGTCAGGATACGTCTAAGCTAATCAGGGGACAGATGGACCGGGGCGGGGCCACCCTGGGCCAATCGGGGGCCAACCTAACCTGGGCCAATCGGGGGCCACCCTGGGCCAATCGGGGGCCACCCTGGGCCAATTGGGGGCCACCCTGGGCCAATCGGGGGGCCACCCTGGGCCAATCGGGGGCCACCCTGGGCCAATCAGGGGCCACTCTGGGCCAATTGGGGGCCACTCCTACCATTGCTTCCCTCTACTACAGACGGTGGCAGCAGTAATACTCTGAAATATTCTACCTTATTTATTATTTAAACCAGTTCCTGGTTAATGATGCTCATCAATATACTAACATTAAAGATGGTAAATATTTCATTCACTCTTTCAGATCTAGAGTTTGTCTTATGGGGTAAAGAGAGTCTCTGCGAGTCACAATGAGCCTTCAGTGAAATCAGATATAACTAATCTAATCATAATAATCCACTTAATGTAGATATGAGTAAGTATGGACCTAAGCAGAACGATTAAGATGTTAGATGTTGAAATATCTGCGCCTTTTTGTTAGCAAAGGCTTTAGATTTAGTCTTTATTTAGAAAATATGGCTGCTGTTCATCTTCCTGGTGGAAGAGTGCAGCCTGACCCTGAGGTTCTGGTGCCGACCCGCCTTCTGCCAGCCTTCAGGGTACATTGGTTACTGCCTGGACTCCCTCATTAAACACCTCTGCAGATGGAGAGGACACTCACTGGGCCTGAACATGAGGCGGTAATCAGGAAAGGAGTCTGGGTCCGAGTCACAGCATGTCCAAGACTGGACAAGGGTCTGGACATGAGGAGTCCAGACAGGTCAGGATGAGTCCTTGTCAGGGGGTGTGAGTAAGAAGCAGGCACAATGGAGGACTCACCGAGGCCAACCCCATGATGCGTGGAAAGGTGAAGGAGGAGCAACCGTCGGGCGTTTGTCCACAGAACGTGTACGGCGTCTGGAACCAGGCTTTCTCATTGGCCCAAACCACGTCGCAGAGGGGGAGGAGGGCGGCACCCAGGCCAAGCGCCGGGCCGTTCACTGCCGCCACGATGGGCTTCCTGAACTGGATGAAAGTGTTGACAAAGGTCCTGAGGAGTAGAAAGACACAGGTGAGACGACGCCTCAAATATGGCTGAAGTGGTTCCGGGGCACCGCCAGGCTACCTGATAGTTTCTGCCATCTTGATGCTCTCCTTCTTCCTGTCGTCTGCCAGCCGTCTGATGAAATACAGGAAGTCGAGGCCGCAGCAGAAGACGCTGCCAACGGCACCCAGTAACACCAGCTTACTGTCGTCGGACGCCGCCGTCGCCATGGCGCTCTGGATCTCCTTCATCACCTGTAGGACGGCAGGCAATCAGAGCTGGAGTCGGGGTAGAGCCCAGCATGCTGCGGGCCACAGCCTCACCTCCGGATTAAGCGTGTTGTTCTCCGAGCTTTTGGTGGACAGCAGGATGTGCGTGAAGCCATCCTGCTTCTTCACCACGATGTCTCGGTACCGGTAGGCACTCTCCGTTTGACGGACACTGAACCGCAGACGTTTGTCGAATGTGGAGTGCTCCTCTATGCGTCGTTTACCCATCGCTCCGGTTGCCCCGGTAACGCTGTGAACAGCCGAAACGCCACCGGCTGCAACGGCCTCCATTAGTGCAGAGTTTCCTGGAGAAGAGAAGCAGAGGGGCAGTTACTGACTGGAACCAGTAGGAGAATCAGGTCAACCAGCTGCCAAGCTGGAAGATTCCTCTTTCCCATTAAGAGAACGACGAACCCAATGGTTCTATTCTAAGGCCACGGGGGAAACGTTCTAGTAACATCCGCCACGGAGTTCAACGGTTTCTAGTGACATCCGCCACAAGGTTAAACGGTTCTAGTAACATCCACCACGGAGTAACACGGTTCCAATGACATCCGCCACAGAGTTCAACGGTTTCTGGTGACATCCGCCACGGAATAACACGGTTCTAGTGACATCCGCCACGGAATAACTTGGTTCCAGTGACATCCGCCATGGAGTAACACGGTTCTACTACCATCAGCCACGGAGTAATACGGTTCCAGTAACATCAGCCACGGAGTAATACGGTTCCAGTAACATCAGCCACGGAGTAACAAGGTTCCAGTAACATCAGCCACGGAGTAACACGGTTCCAGTGACATCCGCCACGGAGTAACACGGTTCTAGTGACATCCGCCACGGAGTAACACGGTTCTAGTGACATCCGCCACGGAGTAACACGGTTCTAGTGACATCCGCCACGGAGTAACACGGTTCTACTAACATCCGCCACGGAGTAACATGGTTCTAGTGACATCCGCCACGGAATAACACAGTTCTATTGACATCCGCCACGGAATAACACGGTTCTAGTAACATCAGCCACGGAGTAACACGGTACTAGTAACATCCGCAACGGAATAACAAGGTTCCAGTAACATCAGCCACGGAGTAACACGGTTCCAGTAACATCAGCCACGGAGTTAAACGGTTCCAGTAACATCAGCCACGGAGTAACACGGTTCCAGTAACATCAGCCACGGAGTAACACGGTTCCAGTAACATCAGCCACGGAGTAACACGGTTCTAGTAACATCAGCCACGGAGTAACACGGTTCTAGTAACATCAGCCACGGAGTAACACGGTTCCAGTAACATCAGCCACGGAGTAATACGGTTCTAGTACCATCAGCCACGGAGT
>NW_015153033.1:3071-8771 GCF_000732505.1 Cyprinodon variegatus | reverse complement strand
ACACGGTTCCAGTAACATCAGCCACGGAGTCACACGGTTCTAGTAACATCAGCCACGGAGTAACACGGTTCTAGTAACATCAGCCAGGGAGTTAAACGGTTCTAGTAACATCAGCCACGGAGTAACACTGTTCTAGTAACATCAGCCACGGAGTAACACGGTTCTAGTAACATCAGCCACGGAGTAACACGGTTCTAGTAACATCAGCCACAGAGTTAAACAGTTCTAGTAACATCAGCCACAGAGTTAAACAATTCTAATATTTAAAGCTTTGTGTTTTTCCTCCGAGCTGCTGTGTTTCTCTGAGGTTCTATCAGTATTTCAGTTCGGTTCTAAGCGGGGGAAATCTCTACACCATGAGACAGACAGAGCGTACTGACCAGAGCCACACAGGGAGCGCACAGCAGCAGGGATCGCCGGGACCCCTGGGAGCGGCGGCATAGGGTTCTGGCTCCGGGGTCGGGTCCCCATACGGGCCCTCTCCTGACCCGGGCCCAACTGGACTCTGGTAGGTTTTTCCAGCAGGGCGACCTCAGGCGGGACCAGGTGAGCCTCTTGGGTGCCGGCCTCCAGACTTTGGGCCGCTTCACTAGGAGAGTCCTCCGATTTGGGACGGGAATTCATGGGACTTTTGGGAACCAGAATTTTGATGCCACTTTTGGCCAGATCCAGGCCCCGGCGGGCCGAACCGCCCGGAGGCGTGGCCATCAGCGTGGCGCTGAGAGCTGCTGTGGGGGGAGCCTGCTGAGGGTTGTCCGCTGGGCGGGGCGAGCTGAGGGGCAGCTGTAGGTCACAGAGGGGGGCGGGGCTGTAGTGGGGGTTGCGGGTTGAACGCAGTAGGGTGGTGTCCCGCTGCTGCTGGTTGAACTGGTGGACATAAGACATGCAGGTGGACAGGTGTCCCTCAGGCTCCCAGGTGTCCCCCTCTGAGCCGTAACCCCTCCAGCGGACCAGGTACTCCACCTTGCCCTTCCTGTTCTTCCTTTTGTCGATGATCCGCTCCACCTGCAGGGCGAAACCATCATCATCACCTTCATTATCACCATCATCATCATCATCACCTTCATTATCACCACCATCATCATCATCATAATCACCACCATCATCATCATCATCACCACCTTTATCATCACAACATCATCACCACCATCATCACCATCATAATCACCATCATAATCACCACCATCATCACCATCATAATCACCACCATCATCACCATCATAATCACCACCATCATCATCATCACCATCACTCTGCCTGCTAATGATTCCTTGTGGTCTCCACTGTCACCATAGTTCTGTTCAGTATTCTCCCTCCAGGTTCTGGTACTTTGGCCGGTCCAACATTCCGAGTCCGAACCTGACCGGTGAGCAGAGCGATTGACCTGCTTCCATTCTACCCACCAGAACCACCGCGGTTCGGCTCCTAACCTGCCTCGGAGCTCCCAGCCGGGCTCGGAGCTTCCTCCACTGGCTTCCCTGCTAGCATGCTAGGCTTACCTCGTAGAACTCCTCCGTGGCCATGGAAACCGCGCGCGTGCACGATCAGGCAGCGGAAGCCTCCTCAGTTCGGCCGCAGCATGAGAGGAGGTCCAGGAACCGGTTCGGAGCGGTTCGGTGGTGCTTGGGTCCGGTGAGAGAAAGAAGGAAACTTTTCAGTCTGTAAGTTGTTAGCATTAGCCTCCCGGAAACAGCCTCTGAGCTGAGCGCCTTTCAGAATAAAAGCCGCTGACGAAAAATCACTGATCAGCTGTAGACTTGGAGGACTGCAGCCAATCAGCTGCTTTCTTCTATTAGTTTAATGGCTGCCTGCAGCCAATCAGCTGCTTTCTTCTATTAGTTTAATGGCTGACTGCAGCCAATCAGCCTACCTGAATACTGCTTAGAGGTCATATTTCAGGTAGTTTAATACTTAAGTTAGCTCTAGTTAAGGTAGGTAAGGTTGAGTTAGTTTAAGGTCAGTTTCTAGATGCTACTTATTTACATGCTTAGAGAAGGCACTTTATTAGGCAACAGCCCAGACCCAGTTACTGGCTTTAACAAAACACACCACTATGAATCTAGCATTTTATCTCTGTGTTAGTGTTCAATGCTGGTGATGAAATAGGGACAAATATAAAAGCTGCAGGAAACTGGACCTCATGGACAGTCTGACAGTCCTGAAGTACAGAGCTTCCTTTACAGGATTGTTAGTCAGAGTCAGTTTGATGTTGTAGCAATCTGCCACAACAATTGTACTAAAGTACCGTTTCCACCAGTAGGGGTTAGCACATGGTCATCTCTGAGCGGTACCGATTCAGAATCAGAGCAGGTCCAAACTGCTGTAACAAAAGCACAGAGGCCATGTCCACCCCCCCCCCTCAGTGAAAGGAACCACCGCAAACAGGGCAGGTTGGTCTGGAAACTTCTAATGGCCTAAATTTGTTCCAGAACAGATGAGCCAATAAGATCAGAACCAAAGAGTCAATGGTTTTGAAATGATCCCACTGGAGTCTCAGAGGTTTTCCACAGATCTATGCCTTTATTTCAGCTCTAAAAGAAACCGACCTGAGCCAGTTAATCTCTGCTCATCCTGACCAGAACCAGAGCATCCTATGCAGGTTTGAAGACAGGACCGGGTTCGGTGCTCTACATGTTGCTGCAGCCACTCAGTCACACTTCTTGTCTGTCCCTTTCTTCTGTCGCTGCAGTGATGGCGCCAGCAGAGGAACCTCCTCCTCCTCCGAGGCGTCGTCCTGCGAACTGGGTCTGTTCTTGATGCACAGGTAGCAGAAGATGCAGCCCACGCTGAGAGGGAAGCCTACCAGGAAGCAGCCGAGCACCGGAGCATCCCTGAACACCGGCTGCAGAGGCAGAAGGATCAGGGTCAGTGAGGACGGCGGACATGACAGTCTGAGCTTGGACCAGGTTTGGTCTTACCATTAACGTCATCCTGGTCTCATAGACGAAGCGTCTGATGCGCTGTGAGAAGCCGTTTCCTCCCAGACTCTGAGGAGCAGGTCAGACAGAATTCAGAGACCTCCCAGTGTTCCCAGTCCCTCCCACCAGCTGGCTTCAGCTCACCTCCATGCTGCCGTCCAGGACACCGTCCAGAAAGTGGAGCAGATGGAGCTCTGTCTCTATGGGGCCGGGCGGTAGGAAGAAGGTGTCACTGGACAGGTTGACCACTATGAAGGAGGGAACCACGGCCTGGCTGCCGATGGCAGGAAGAGGCGCTGTTATTGAGCTGAGCTAGCTTCTAATGATCAAGGGTTAGGGAGGAGAACTCACCCCATGATGAGTCCGTCAATGTAGTCGCTGCCCTCCATGAAGCCGAAGTAGAACTTCCTGAATGCAGACACAGTCCGAGTTAACCTCTCTGACAGGTCCCTCCCTAACAGGATGGTCTGTTCTCTATGGTTCTTCAGTCTGTGCTAGCCTCATAGCTAACGCCACCCTCTCTGACATCTGGCTCATTCCTGATCTGAGTCACCGTCTCCTGACTTGGAGTCTGTCAGGCTTTGCCACTGACCTGCTGTACTTCTCCTTGTGCTCTGTAGCTACCTTCTCCACCAGCCGCTTGAACCTAGATGAGGTGACATTAAAGGCATCACAGCATGAAGTTAAAGAGACAGACAAATGACACACAGTGAGGACTCACTTCAGGCTTTCTGCACACAGGTGTCTCTCCTCCAGCAGAGCCAATAGCACCAGTTTACCTGCAGGAGAAAGGTGGACCTGATGAGCAAGTCCCATCTGGTTCTTCCTTTAGCTCCCTATCCTGTCACCACCTCCTCCTTGGTCCAAACCATTTGGCCCTCGTGTGTGAGAAACATTGAACTGAGCCTCTGCAGAGGCACCTCTGCTGGAAATGGAACGTTCTAGCAGGCCCATGTCCATCTCACAGCCAGCCAGCACCAGCTGCATGCTACAGATTATTGGATTATCAGACAACCATGTGTTTGTCTGGCTCAACTCTCGGGCCACTGTCCAGAACCAGAGCTGCTGATGGCTGCCTGACCAGAACCTTCTCTGTAACCTTGGCAATAAGGTCATCACTGATCCAAGTCTCTAACAGCAGAAGGAGACAGGAGCAGAGGTGGTTGCCCCCCTGGGTGTCACCCATTGAAGGACTTGGTAACCTGTCCAGGCAGGGACCTCACTTCTTTGGAAGAGGTTTTAGGAGTGTCACACCGGTTCCAGAGAGGGCCGTGTGGCTGCAGGTTTTCTTTCCAACCAAGCAATGGCACACCAGAGCCCAGTCATCTCATCAACTCAGTGCAATCTGAACATGATGACTTGATGGGATGAATGGAGTCTGGTGTGCCATTGCTTGGTTGGAAAGAAAACCTGCAGCCACACGGCCCTTTCTGGAAGCGGTTTGACACCCCTGGGCTAAATTATCCTTTTTGGGACCTAAATGAGGTTGGTTCCAGACCTGCAGAAGACTCGGTCAGAGTGGGCGTTACAGTGACAGCAGCCTGGTCAGCCATGTGATGAACTACAGAAGGATCCCTTCTTCAGCCTAAACCAGCAGCAAACCCAGTGGAGAACAAGGCAGCAAGATCCTCTCCAGACCTCACGTCTTCCTTCTGGGACTCAGCTTACTAAGAGATGAAGAGACTGAGTCCTAGTGTGAGGCCCGAGTCAGAGACAGAGGGTCCAGGTACAGTAAAGTTCTCGAGTAATGGTGATCAAACAGACAATACATATAAACACTGAGCAGGTGAGACAAAGACATACATGGAAAGAAACTTTTTCCACGTGAAACAGCTCCATGGTTGGCCCTGTGAGCTCAGGTTGATCTCTTAACCTCTGGAGGTCACATGGGGTTCAGGATCCACCTCATAGCATCCAGAGGCCAGCTGAGCATTAGTCAGGTTGAACTTTGTTTCCATCATGAATCAAACCTTCCTGTTCTGACAGATTCTTCCATGTTGGCTGGATGGAACCAGCTAGAACACCTAGATCCTCAGCTCTGAAGGCTTCCCTAAACGCAGCACACCGTCCCAGGAGGGACTCTCTTACCTGACTCCCCCATGGCGTACAGAGTGTAACTGTCAATCAGAGAAAAGTGCGGGAAGCGCTCTCTCTGGATCCACGACCTCAGGTCTCCGTCCTGCTCCTCTGAAACACAGGAGGCTACCATGAGTGAGAGTCCACCCGGGCTCTGGAGGAAGCCAGCGTGGTCTCCTTTCAGCCAGGGATACCCGTCTCACCATTATAGGTTAAGTAGGTCCCATCCTTAAAAAGCAGCACAGCTGGTAAAGAGGTAAGGGTCAGCTCCTGAAACACAGACAGAGGTCAACCTCATGCAGTTCCTGAGAACATCTAAGGCCCAGCCATGTTCCTCAGGGTCTCACCTTGGGCAGGACCTCTCTGCTGGCTGAGAAGAAGGATGTGTGGATGATAAGTTCCTCTGCTGTAGCCGTCACATTTGCCTACAAACACAGAGCGGGTTCTTGGTGGGTTCAAAGGGTTCTGAAGAAGCAAACAACAGGAGGCTGCCTGTGATTGGTGGAAAGCTGCTGCACACGCTGGTGATTGGCCATGATGCACACACTTTGGGATGTGTGTCTGTCCATGTTTTTGTTACCCTGTGGTGACAATTTCTCAGAAAACTACAGTTTTGGGTACTTCTGGGGACTAACGATGAGAAGTCCTCGAGCTGAGTTAGGTTCAGATCAAAGGCGTGAATTGAGTATAGGTCAGGTTTAGGGTC
>NW_015153033.1:0-2400 GCF_000732505.1 Cyprinodon variegatus | reverse complement strand
AGGGTCAGGTTTAGGATAGTGTGACCCAACATGCATGCATGTGTGTGTGTGTGGAAGGGGTGTTATGTGAATGGACACCTTGAGCTCTGACGTTGCTCCCACATAAAGAACCAGGACTTTGTGGCGGCTGACGGCATGTTGAAAGAGGCGTGTGCTGCTTAGAGAACGAACCAGTGGCCTAAATGACATCACAGATCATTATCCTCATGATGTGACATCATTGCATGGTGGTGGGTGTTTGATCCAAACAATCTCATGTTCATTAAACTCACCCTGAAACCCGGTCTGCAAAGTCCAGGATTCCATCTTTGGTTCTTGATCCTGGATAGTTGTACTTTACATTGTTCTTTAACCTGGAGAGAAAACCGAGCTGCTCAGTGTGAAGACCATGTGAGTCTGCAGTGCAGTGAGGAGAACTTTGGTAGAAGTATCTCCAGTTGTCTCAAGGGGACTCTAATACAACACCAGCAGGTTAGCCAGGACCAAACTCTCCTTACGGCGTGGATCATCCTCAGAGTGGAGGATTAATAATCCTATTGCTGCATGAGCAGCTAAGTTATGGGGCAGGACTGTGAAGTGAGGTCCTAGTGTAACAGTTGAATCATCTTCTGCCTCAGTAATTATCCACAGGCCACTCTGACTCAACTTATGAAGAAGGGCCATGAGAGCATCCTCCTGAAGTATATCAAAGACATCTGAAAAGCCATCAGGTTGCCCAAAGGCAAAGAGTCGCACTGCACCCTCTCCTGACCTTCCTTAAACATCCCAACTAATTTATCAAGATGCTTTAGTTCAGCTGTGAACATGGTTATCCAGGATATGCTGGATGGATCCAGGATATGCTGGTACCAACCCTGCCTCACGTGGCTCTCAGGAACTCATTTGTCCACCGGCTCAGAAACTTTGTTTCCGACAGACACCAATCACACTGATCCTGAAGACAGACCCGCCACAGGGCTGTGTGATTGGCTTTGCCTTATTCACCCCCATTGCTAGAGGCCATTCATTCACCACTTCCACTAACAGCCATATTGTTTGTGATTGAAACCACTGTGGTGAGTCTCCAATCAGACATGACAGTAATCTTTATCTGAACACCAGGTCCTGGAACACAGAACCCTCCTCTACTCACTTTCCTCTGGTCAGGAGCCCTTCAATGGGAAAAGTAGCCCCTAACGGGAGGTAGGGATTGGTCCTGACAGGAGGAAGAGTTTGGTCCTGACGGGAGGGATTGGTCCCTGTGGATAGCATTTAAAGCTCCTAGTTCACAATTCCTCTGACCTCTCCTGGACTAAGAACACCTCCCAACTGATGAGAAAGGACTAATAACATCTTTTGGTTGTTTTTCTTTGTCTTCCACAGTTTTAGGAAATCCTCTCTGTTTTATTTTGTCTCTTTGTGTTTTACTTGTTCATTGCGAAGTGGAGTCTATAAAAAGGTTATGCTACATGATGGAAGGAAGACTGTTGGTTCTCTAGATAAAGGGCTAGATGAAAGAGAACAAAATTTGATCGAGAACAAAAGAACGAAACTAGAACAAAGTTTATTTTTGTTTACACTTGTACAAAATGACAAAATAATATCTGTCTAAGTCTAGATTTACTGATCTAGACAGAAGGTGGGGGAGGTGATGTTATCCCATCAAGGGGCTGGGTATCATATAAAACCAGATCTGGAGTACTCTCAGGACTAAACCGGACCACTAAATTGAGGTGAGGTTAAGCTACCACCTTCATGGGTTCTGTGTGCTAATTGGCTGGACAGTTATTTTCTTTCTGTGAGAACCTCTCTGCTGGGCGTCCTTCAGATACAATCACTGGACCAGCATTTACTACAAAATTAAGCAGACCACCATTTGTCACAAGAAGGATCCATTTGGAATAAGGAATGCTGTAGAACTGTTCCACACTTAAGGGGGACCCGTGGAAACCTCCAACATCAAAGTGAAATAAGATCATTAAGATACCAAAACAGAGCAAAGGTTTCTGCTGATGGAAAGGATGATGTCACAGTGATGTCTGAGAGGGAACTTACATGAGAATGGCAGGATAAGTTCGGACTTTGAACTCTTTGGCCAAAACTGGGACAAAAAACAGACAGAAAATCAAACACAACCCCATCCAGCGTGTTTTGCATGGTTTTATTTTGAAGGTACAGACCAGGGTTGGCTGTAGCATCTGATTTGCCGACACGAACCGGAGAACCAAGACTGCGGAGTTCTGATCCAATCTCATGCCAGACAGGGTCCAATTGTTTGCAAAAAGAACACCAGGGGGCATAAAACTGAGGAGAGACAAAAAAAAAATCAGTATTCAGAGGTTCTGCCAGGGTAGCCAGAGGTACCGGAAGGGTTACCAGAGGTTATAACTGGGTAACCAGACGTGTCAGCAGGGTAATCAG
>NW_015153032.1:16915-21130 GCF_000732505.1 Cyprinodon variegatus | reverse complement strand
CTTTTTTTTCAGTCAGGTACTTCCTAGGAAGCAGAGAGGACAAAAACTGGTTAGATTTCAGATTCAGGTTTTCAGGGAAGTCAGAGAATCAGACAGGCTGGTTGGCTCAGGCTTGCTAACCGTAACTGGCTTAACACTCTGGCACTGGAGTGTTGTCCTGCCGCTGCTTAAATGCTGGTCTCCTGATGAGCCAATGAGCCGCAGGTGTGGTCGTCAGCTTCAGCTCCAGGAGACCTAGGGCTCCCTCTGCTGGAGAAAGGTGGACAGACCTCCAGATCCCAACATGCACCTGCTGGGAAAATAAGGGTTAATGCACATCTTAAACAATCACAATGAAGGATGAGATTTTGTCAGCCTGTCCTGGAAGAAAAATGTTAACATTTAAGGATTGTAACAAACACAGCCTAAAAAAAGAACATGTTTAAGCAAAACAATCTCCTGATCCTCCTTAAATGGGCCTCTGAATTATCATGCCTGCTCACTGACAGCCTCACTGTCACTCTCTACAAGCAGGGCAAAAGTAAATGACTCCTTAGGTTTGTTACCAGGAAAAAGCAATCAAACAGTTCATCAGTTAGTCAATAGTTAATCACTTCATTCACAGAAATTAGTAAAGCTAGTAGAATTTAACAAGTCATGCAAAGAAAGTAAGGCCCAGATGAACAGTGAAAAGATAAGTGTTAGTAATGATTAGAGATTCAAATTAATCAGTTTGTGCTTAGGCAGTTTCCAAACGGCATTATACACAGATAAAAATAATAATGGATAAAAACTGAAGGCTGAAGAACCCAGGGTCAGGTCACACCGAAATTGTTTTTAACTCTCCAGCCTTGTTTATAAAAGTTTGACCCAGCTAATCTGCTGAGCTCCTGCGGGTATCTTGGCCATATGCTGTGTCCACTTCCAGCTCAAAGTGTGATTTATCCTGTTCCTAATCAATCTCTAATGCATCCTAATGAGAGAAAAAACTAAATAAATAAATAAATAATAAAACTACATTTAAATTAAAATCATGTAATGCCCCCGTCTGGGATTTTAGTTTCCCAAAAAGTAAAAGCACCCATTGTGCTTCTCTCTGGATATTTATTCATTTATTTTTAATCTATAATCTATTAATCTACAGTATTTTAGCTGCACTCCAAACCCAAAAATTACCTCACACCTTACAACAGCAACCTGCTCTGGTCTTGTCAGGGCCTCTCATAGGTGGGGCCCCTGAGCAACATATTTGATACGATTACCCTTCTGTTATGTCCCCAGTGCTTCTTCTCAATCCTTTAAAAATGCAAATCATGTTAATGTCACATCAAAAACTATTCTAGATCATTTCAAAATGGCACCATACACATTCTACCTCACATGCATTCCACATATAGGACAGACAGACATTGGCCACATAAAGTTTGTTTCAGTATCATTTTGATTTATCTTCATAGAGGAATTTTTCCCAATTTTAACATAAAAAATCAAAATTTCTTCACCAGTCCTGTCTTACGACCTCTGCACCAGTGCTTTTCAGCCTCATTTTAGGATCCTTGTTAAACTATATGTGCACATTTATGGAAACCCAATATTTATTTGCTCACGTTAGACATCAAAATAAGTTTTCACACACAATGATTTTTAATTCTAAGCGTCCCCCAAAAATGACATGTTAGAATTTTCAAATAGGAGAACACCTCTAAGGGGTTCTGAAAAAGTGGTATGTTTTGTTTTTCTCCTGAAAATCCCATTACCTGTATAGTTTTTTAGGAGGTTGGGACATCCAGATGCTCTATCTGGCCCCCTTATCAACCATAAAAGGACTACTGTCCTCAATCAAAATATCTATCACTGGTGCTGGAAATTTCTCAAAAACTACCTCCGTAACTACACAACTAATGGGATCCCGGCCTCCCTAGTATTGTGGCATTTGCTTCCTTTCTCTTTACTGAACACGCACTTCGATCTTCTTTGCCCATTTCTCCCCTTCTCTATCAAACTCACCCTCCATTTCATCTACCGCTGTCTGCCTCTCTTCTTTTTATCCACTGAACTCAACCTTCCTAATTTATTTATTTGATGTAACTCACTCTCTTTTGAACAGTCGACTGATTAAAGATCCATTTAATTCACCTTAGAGTATCCTCAGTGATCAGTGTTTCATTTATACTCACTTCGCTACAGTTTGACTAACTTAGCTTGTGTGGTTTAAGCTCCAGACTCAGTCACTCTAAATGAAATACCATTCTAGAGTAGTAATTGGTAGATGTCTTTAAGTTAAAACTGCTTCTAGACTCCTGGTTCCTAATTCTGCTATGATCGGCCCTGCGTGCACTCAGTCTCTCTGTGTTTTCTTTTTCTTTTCTCTCCTGCCTCTAAGCGAACGGCTGCTCTGTGTGAAACACCTTTCGGAGGTCAATGTTGGGCCGGGGTTGAGGTTTGCAGCACTCAAATGTACTAATTGATCTTCTTACCTTAAAAATGTTATTTTCAAGACATCGTAAATTATAAATATATCAATCAATATATTTTTTTTATCTTTTAAGCTTTCCTTTTCAAGGTTCACCTCCAAAAATCACAGAAACATCGACAGCATTTGCATAATGACAGGAACAAAAGATAACCAAAACCAAACACTTTCTAATAGAAAATTATCTAGTCTAGATCATATTTCTTGATAATCTGTTTATACTGAAACATAATAGGACAAATATTTTACACCCCAGACAAACATTGAATGAACAGCATACAACAGACAGTTAGACAGACACAGAATATAAAGACAGACATATGCCGGCTTCTAACATAGTGTTGTTTATGATAATATAGTTCAGAATTTTTACACGAGCTTGTGACAACCTATTTTTTAGTGTGTCCAATTAAAAACCACGCTAATAAGCGTTTGGAGGGGGCCCCTCTAATTCTCCAAACACTTCATCTTCTCTAATTTTTTTAATCCATTCATCAAATTTTCTAATATAGTGTTCCGCATCTTTCAATGGAAAACTCGCCATGATCATATTCCTCCCTTTCTCCAGACTGCTTTTAACGAGGTATTCTGGATTCATCTTCTAGTCCACATGCATCCATCTTTCACACCTTTTGCTCACACTGTGTATATAATTTGACGTCGACGTCTAACATGAGATCCCTTGGTGCTTTAGACTATTTTCCTATAAGCTACAGTGAACCGCCTTCCGTTAAGGAAGTGTGTCCATCAAAGAAATGTGTTCTTTAAAGAAAAAGAAAGAAAAAGAAATAAGAGAAATTGAGAGAAAGAGAAAAAAAAATTGGTACCCCTTAATTCGATCAGATACGTATATGTAAACATATTCACTGGCCAGTGGCCCGCCAACAACTTTAAGATTAGACAAACACGTTGCCTAACCGGAATAGGTCTATCTTCTTTTAAGGGCATTATTTTATCGTCTCTCTTTTTTCCTTTTATAAGAGAAGAAAAGGAAAAAGAAAAACACCCCTAGAGTCAGTTTCAACTCGTATCCCCTCGCTTTTCCTCCGCAGCCTCGCTCTCAAACCAATAATCGCTGCCACTTCAGACGATACCGCTTCTTTTGTAATGTCCTTAAGGGACGGTACGGGAAAAGCGCAATCCAATATCGATCGTCTCTTCAGTCTCGGGTTTTCGTAGAATCCTTAAGGGAAGTATACCGGAAAAACTCTAACCGTATGTTGACTGGTATCCGCTGCGTACGTCTGTTTTTGGGAATGCATCTTTCGTGTCTGCAGGCAGACCGGGAATAAAATCACCGTCCCTTTCTACATGCAGAAACCGTTGGGCTCTCCAACCAACTTATCCTAGTGAGCAGTATAATTTTTGAAGGTGTTTGCGCAGGGCCTTCAATGGGACTTTCAACTTTCAGCAGAACGCACAACTTCTGTCCTCAGGTGTATAAAAAGCTTCAGCTCACTTCAGAAAATCACAACACAGCCAAAGTGTTTTAACATTAAAAACACTGGAGATATTTTGTAATAAGGAATCTCCTCACCTTGTTGTTGTTGGGGCTGCAGGCTGTGGAGCTTTTTCCGTCGGTGGCTCTGCTGTTTTGCTTCCAGGTCACGGGTGGAAACACCAATTGTTAAATGGGGAAGTTATGACCCTTAAAAAAAGGCCGTTGCGCCTCGGGGCTTCCCCACGGTTCTTTTCCTGGGAGCAAGTTATTTACTACTCTTAACTCAAACTGGGTAAAACCATGTAAAAAGGACTATAAAAAC
>NW_015153032.1:14357-15772 GCF_000732505.1 Cyprinodon variegatus | reverse complement strand
TGGTTTTCCTAAGATAGAAAACGTTGAATCAATTTGACTGGATGATCTGATGGGATCACATGTGTTGTGAATTGGCGCTATATAAATAAACTGAAACTGAAATTGAAACTGAAACTAATACAAACTACATCACTACCCAGACAGCTTTCCTCACTTTTCAACAGTTAAGGGCTGGTTATACTCAGCAGTGTGTCACAGTGATCTTGTCGCAGGTATGGTGCAGATATTTTTGATTTATGCCCAATGTTGAAGCATGGTCTTCGCTATTTTATTCCACGCCACAACGCAAGAGGGACAATCATGAACTAGCTGTGGGTCTAGATATGGCCGAGGCGTTGAGGAAGAGAGGTACAAATTTGTACGAACAGAGGGACATGAGAGTGAAAAAGAGTGGGGATCCATGTGTAAAAACGACCCATCGTTCTCGCATACCTCACTCTTCTTGCTGGTCCATCTTCACGAGTCGTTTTCCATAATGGCGGTCAGACAAACAAAACAAGCCGGTAAGGTACCAAACAGGAAATACGCATTGGGTAAAGGGGTTGTAGATTTGGCCAATCGGAGGCCTCCGGTGTGTGGCACCGTCTATGGTCACCTACATTTTGGAAGAGATGCAGCAGAGTGTCTGCGGAAGGGGGGGCATATCTGCATTAACTGCAACACACACACACAGATGTCCTGGTTTCTGAGCATAAACCAGTCTTTAGTCGCAGTGCGAACCCAACAGGACTGCACAACTAGACTGATTTGAAACCGCTGCCTTTTTTGAAAAATAAAAAAGAGAGAAAACATAATTAGATGATGGTTTCTACAAGGTTAGATTGAAGTAACTAAGTTTGAACATCACACTGTTTTCTTGTTGCAAGGTTCCTCTGATCCAGAGAAACAGTTCATAGTTGAAAATATGGGAAGTACAGGGGCACAAAAGTGGATGTACTACCTGCGGAGGATGAGGAGAGCCCACCTGCTCCCACCCATTCTCACCACCTTCTACAGAGGCACCGCTTCCCTGCATAAAAGACATTTCATCCTAGCGCTGTGCGTCCTGAGCCTGCAGCATTATTAATGACCCCCTCACACCGCCAACATGGACTGTTCTCCCTGCTGCCCTATGGGAGACTTCAAAGCATCTATGCAGGTCCAGTAGATTCCAGAACAGTTTCTTCCTCACTGCCATTAGACTGCTGAATGTTGTATAAAATGGGGTTTATTAAAAACAAAACAAAAAAACCTCAATGTTGGAAACTGTAAATCAAATACAGTCGCTAAAAGTACGGAACTCAGCTTTCAAGTCTGGTGATAAAGAGGTACTGAGAACATCGGGAAGGCATTCAGACGATCACAGACTACAACACACCCACCCCCGCGGTAGATGCAGCAAAACACTGACGTCCTAAATAAACAGACCAACTTCT
>NW_015153032.1:12450-13266 GCF_000732505.1 Cyprinodon variegatus | reverse complement strand
AAGGAGAGTCAACCCAAGGAAGGCCCCAGGGCCTGATAACCTTTTATTTTTTACATTTTTAACACCTCACTGGACCAATATGTAGTGCCAGCATGCTTCAAGTCTGCCACCAGGCAGCCTCAGGTCACCTCATTCAATCATTACCGGCCTGTCGCACTGACTCCACTCATGATGAAGAGCTTCGAAAGGCTGGTTAAAGAAAACATAGTATCCAGTCTGCCACCAACATTCGACCCATTCCAGTTCGCCTACCGACGTATGTGCTGCACTGAGGACGCCATTTCCTCTGTTCCCCACCTGTGCCTGGCACACCTGGAGGAGAAGAACACCCATTTGCGGATGCTGTTCCTGGACTTCAGTTCAGCTTTTAACACCATCATCCCACAGCATCTGATGGGCAAACTGGAACAGCTGGGCTTCAATAGACCACTCTGCAATTGACTGCTAGACTTCCTCACCAACAGACCTCAGTCAGTCCAGGTCCGAGAGAACACCTCTAATTTCATCATCCTAAGCACAGGCTCCCATCAGGGCTGCGTCCTGAGCCCCCTGCTGTTCACCCTGATGACACATGACTGCGTCCCCAGGTTCACCACCAATCACATCGTGAAGTTAGCAGACAACACCCAGGTGGTGGGCCTTATCAGAGATGACAACGACCTGGACTACAGAGAGGAGGTGGAGCAGCTGGTGGACTGGTGCAAAGATAACAGCCTGATCCTGAACTTGGAGAAGATGAAGGAGATCATCTTGGACTTCAGAAAGAACCGGCCTAACCGGTCAACAACACCAAATTCCTGGGGGTGCACATCACAG
>NW_015153032.1:7519-10495 GCF_000732505.1 Cyprinodon variegatus | reverse complement strand
CGTAAACTGCCGCTAACCTGAAGTTCCACGACAATCTACAGTGCCGCATATTGACGAAAATCCCACTTTTCATGCAGTGTGCGGACCAGTGGAATGTTTTCTTGACTGAAGTCAGAGCTGTGAGAGGCTGAGCTGTTTGACTGTAGTTTCTGATGAATCGTCGATAGAAATTTGCAAACCCCAGGAATCGTTGAAGCTGTTTGCGGTTCTCGGGGGTGGGCCACTCCAAAACTGCTCTTATTTTGTCTTCAGATGGTTTCACCTGCCCGCCCTCGAGCACAAACCCTACAAAAGTGACAGAAGGTTGGTGAAACTCACATTTCTCAGCTTTTACAAAAAGTTTATTTTGAAGCAGTCTCTGGAGAACTAGACGGACATGTTTCTTATGCTCAGACTGGTTCTTGGAATAGAACAGGATGTCATCAATGTATACAAAAACAAAAACGTTGAGGAAATCTCTGAGAACGTCGTTTACAAGGGCTTGAAAACAGGCTGGAGCGTTTGTCAACCCAAAAGGCATGACCAAGTATTCAAATTGGCCAATGGGTGTCTTAAATGCCGTCTTCCATTGATCTCCCTCTCTTATTCTAAGAAGATGATATGCATTTCTTAGGTCAAGTTTAGTGAACACAGTAGCCCCTTGGACTGGTTCAAAGGCTGATGCTAGCAAAGGCAAGGGATACTTATTTTTGATGGTTATTTGATTCAGTCGAAGAGAACCATCCTTTTTTCCCACGAAAAAAAAATCAGCACCGAGAGGGGAAGAAGATGGTCGGATGATACCGGCAGCCAGTGACTCGTTTATGTATTTCTCCATCGTCTCTCTCTCTCAGGTTTGGAGATATTAAACAGTCTACTGCTGGGAAGGGGAGCTCCTGGTAACAGATCAATGGCGCAGTCATATGGTCTGTGAGGTGGAAGAGACATCGCACTGACCTTGCTGAAGACTGGAGCCAAATCGTGATATTCCGATGGAACGGACGAAAGGTCAGGAGGGTCCATCTCCCCCCCGCCTCTAGGAGACTGAATAGCAGGAGCTGCAGAACGGAGGCAGGAGACATTACAAGAAGCAGACCAAGACTCAATCAATGTGGCGTTCAGCCCAATTGATGTGGGGGTTGTGAAGCTCCAGCCACTCGTATCCCAGTACTAAGGATGAACATGCTGAAGGAAAGCCAAAAAAGGTTAGAGTCTCTCTGTGGTTACCAGAAATCAGGAGCTCTAACGGCCGGGTTTGATGTGTGACTTGGTGCAGCTTTTTTCCATCAATGGAAGAGACTCTGAGGGGCTTCTTCAGAGGAACAGTCTCAATCTTGAGCTGTTGAACCAGGTTAGCATCAATTCGATTTCTCTCACATCCAGAATCTATGAAGGCTGAAAGAGTNCCAGGTTAGCATCAATTCGATTTCTCTCACATCCAGAATCTATGAAGGCTGAAAGAGTTAGAGTTTGATCAGAGGAGAACAGAGTTGCAGGTAACAGGAGGTGAGGAGATTTTCCAGATTGTAGATGGTCCGTCAGACTCCTCACATCCCCTGACGGACCCCGGCTTTTGACTTAGCTGGGCACGAGGAAATGAAATGGCCGGGCTCACCACAGTAAAGACACAATTTCCCTTGGAACCTTCGCTGTCTCTCTTCATTGGAAAGCCTAGTATGGCCAATCTGCATGGGTTCAACCTCGGGTCTTTCTGTGGACGAGGAGACAAAGTGAGTAGCATGAACAGGGGCGAATACAGACTGATTCTTAGTTCTAGGTCTGGTACTGGACTCTGGGGATTCAGAAAAAACAGATGTGTAGTTAGATGCGGAGGCAGTAGCAGAAAAAACATGGCTTCCTTGCCTTGATCTGGTTCTGGTTCGAAGTCTGTTATCCAGCCGAATGGTTAACTTGATTAAATCCTTCAAACTAGCTGGTTCGTCAACTGTAGCAAGTTCGTCGTTGATGTCTTCATTTAAGGCCTTAAAATAAGCACTCTTAAGCGGACACTCATTCCAACCAGAAGCGGCGGCTTTGACCCGGAAGTCAATAGAAAAATCTGCCACCGTCTGACTTCCTTGTTTTAATCTGAGCAGAGCTCGGGAATCAATAGATTTGTCTGAATCTTGGTTAGAGACCTGAGAGAATTCAGTTATGAACTCAGAAAAAGTGCAGAGAAAACTGGATTCAGAAGAAAATTTTGCCTCCGCCCATTCTAGGGCTCGACCTGAAAGTTGAGACAAAATGAAGGCTATTTTTCTCTTGTCATTAGAGAAACTGGTAGGCGAATGTTCAAAAAGTAATCTGCATTGGAACAAAAATCCTTTGCATTTATTTGGGGTACCTGAGAATCTCTCTGGAAGAGACGGATGGAATTCCGGAAGTGACGTCACAGAATCTGACCTTTGAGGCGGACGTGGCTCTGGAAACGGATGTTGAGCAGGTGCTGCATTAGCATTTCTCTCGTAGCCTGCAAAATCCTGAAAAACTTGAGTTTGATGTTCCAGGCGTGTGTTTAACTCACGGAGGGCTAGAGCGTGTCCTTGAATCTGCGCAGCTTGCTCCTCGATTAACCTCCAGAGGTGGTCTGCTGGGTTTTGTTTGTGGCCAGAGTGTTCTGTCATGTTGGGTATGGGGATCAAACTTAAATGCAGAACACAGGGGTAAAAGTTTATTTTAGCTGTCGGTAATTTGACAGCTACTCTTCCTGGGGTCCCTTTAAAATTATACAGATACACAAAACATATCAAATGATCACATCATAAGAACCACGATACATTTCAAATTATATCACATTACAGTACAATATGTTACACAAATATTCATATATTATGGCTATCAACAAAGTGTTTTTTTTAAAAGTGTTTTAAATGCACCTTTCGTAGTAGCAGTCGAGATGTTATGAGGCAGTTTGTTCCACAGAGTCACAGCTCTGAACAGTTGAGAGGATGTGCTCTCTTCATCCTCTGACATGGGTGCTGGCTCGGAGCTCGTCTG
>NW_015153032.1:4803-5902 GCF_000732505.1 Cyprinodon variegatus | reverse complement strand
TTAGAAGCAAACTTTTAACTTTATCTGTGCTTAACAATTTAAATGTGAAATGACAGTTTTTATTCTTAACAATCAAATCATTGATTATTTGAGATGAAGTGCCCAGATTGCTGTAACACTTTGTGTCATTCATTAACTTATATATTTTATCAGAATAATATTTACCAAAATGGTCTGCAATATCTTTACCTTTTGTTAAAAAAAGTCCATTCACTTCTAAAAATGCTGGTGTCTTAATTTTGCTTCTGCCCATTAACTCATTCAAGGTATTCCACAGTTGTTTACCATCATTTTTCTTTTGATCTATCGACTTTCTATAATAATCCCTTTTTTTCTTTCTATTGAGCGTAGTCACTTTATTTCTCTCTTTACAATAAGCTTTCCATTTCACAGGAAATGCCACTTTGCCTAAAACACAGGCTTCTTTTTTCAGGGAGTCTCTATGTGCCATGCTCTGTCTAAGCTCATCATCAATCCATGGGGCTTTGTTTGCTCTTACTGTAAGCCTTTTAAGTGGTGCATGCTTACTTACTACTGAGAGAAACAAATCACTGCAAAATCCACATCTTTTGTACATAGCACAAGGCTCCAATCTATCTCCTCCAAATCACTGATTAATTCCTCCACCTTAAAATATTTATAACTTCTTCTAAGTATTATTTTTGGCCCATTTTTTGGCGCTTTACCTTTTCTGGCTAAAGCCACTATATTGTGATCTGAAAAACCAACTGGAACAGAAACTACCTGAGAGCAACTAGAGCTATGGTTTGTGAATATGTAATCAATGCATGTTGAGGACATATGCCCAGATTCATTACAGAATATTCTAGTTGGTTGTTTGACAAGCTGTTTAAGATTACAGATTCTTAATGTGCTTTTTAGCTTTTTCTTAAGATGACAAGTTTTAGAGAGCCAGTCAATATTACAATCTGCCAACACATACATCTCATAACCCAAATTAGACATGTTTGACAGAATAGAGCACATTTCATCAACATACAGTTCACTCGAATTTGGCGGCCTATAGATGCATCCAACAATAATTGGTCGACAAAAAGGAATATGTACTTCTAAGCATAAACATTCAACCGTAGGAACC
>NW_015153032.1:0-1175 GCF_000732505.1 Cyprinodon variegatus | reverse complement strand
CCGTAGGAAACTTTAGGTCCGTCCTAAGCTTAGCAGGGATTTGGCTTTGTATGTAAAAAGCAACTCCACCTCCAAAGAGATTCCGATCACGTCTATAAATATCGTAGTCAGATATAGCCACACAATTATCAACAATTGTCTGATCCAAACGGGTCTCCGATACAGCCATAATGTTTATTCTTTCCTTATGAACATAACTGTATAATTCATGTACTTTGTTTCTTAAGCTCCTTACATTAATATGAGCAATTCTCACACCTTTTTTAGGTAGATTTAGATCCATGAGTTTGTTTGAGGTACATTATAGCATATTTAACAATGTGATGCCATCATATTGCATGTTTCCACCTTCAATCCCTGCTTTTGGGTTTAACAATCAAGCGATCATAACTGATGACTGCATAGTCACCTCTCGCTCTTGCCTCTCTTAGAGCAGGTAACAACTCTGCTGTCTTCTTCCTCAGTCTCTCTGAAAAGTCCTCATTAATGTATATGGAGGAGTTTTTCCGCTGGGCTCTTGCTCGCGCCATGATCAGCTGTTTGTCTTTAAAGCGCAGCAGATTTACCACTATGGATCTGGGTCTATCATTTTCACCCCTGAACCTTCCATTTCTGTGAGCACGCTCAATCTCTACTGGGGCCTCCATTCTCAGTTGTTCAGTGAATAACTTTTTGACTTTGATTTCAGTGTCCTCCCAGGTCTCTTCAGGCTAATCTGGACCCAGTCCTGTGATCACAATGTTGTTTCTCCTAGACTGATTCTCCAAGTAGTCTATTTTTTCATCACAGGCCTTGACAGACATGTCAGACTTAAAACTCTTCAGCTCCTTGTTCACTACTTCCAAATCAGTCTTTTGAATTTGTGTTTGCTTTTTTACGTCATCAATGTCTTTCTGTGAGTAGTTTAAACTCACTTTAATTTCCTGCACCTCTCCCAGAAGTGAATCCACCCTTTTGTTCACAGAGTCCAGGATCATTTGACAAAAGCCACTGAAGGCCTTCTCCTGCCTCTTCAACAGCTCCTCATAATGATCCTTTTGTTGCTCCAGCATAAGCTTAACTGCCTCCATTGTCACATATTCAGCTTCCTCTGTGTTGTTCAACAGTTTATTTGAAAAGCACAAAACAATATCAAATACTGATTCTGGTCCGGAATGACTTCAAAAGGGTTTCTC
>NW_015153031.1:19279-21153 GCF_000732505.1 Cyprinodon variegatus | reverse complement strand
TCAAGCCGGTGACTGGGCCTGGTGCTCAGGCCGCTCAGTGAACCGACTACTTTCCTGGGTTTGGTTGTCAGGCATCACAATGTGCCCATCTGAAAGCTCCACAGATCAGTTTAGATGCTTAAAGAACAAACTCTGCCCATCATATGTCTGGAATGACCTTAGCTCCAATTATTAACCAGAATTACTTCATTTTAAACATGTTTAGAGGTAATGGGACTCTTTATTCTGCTTATTCTAAACATCCATTTCCATTTTCCTGCTTTATCCTGAACTAAAGTAAACAAAGACCAAGATGGCGGCGTATGAACATCAGCCCAGCGTAGAGGCTCTGCGTCTCTACAGAATCTGATATTTAGTGGTTTTCTACCTACTCCTAACCGGACACTTTGTCCAGAACGGCACCGCGTTGCTTTCCAACAGCAGACATGAGGTTCTGCACCTTCAGAGCTACAACTCTGACAGTTTTATGCCGAATCAGCGACTCATCCTCTGCAGAACAGCGGAGGCTGCCTTCTCCTCACGGCCGGGCTGAAGGACATGCAGACAGTGACAAGAACATAAACAAAGGCAGGGTAAGCTTGGAGGGCTGCTAGCTAGGCTAAAGCTAACACCACACCGACTCCATTTATCCTTCTCCATGCCGATGTTTGTCTCTGGCCAATAAAGTGGATGGATTTCGACTCTCCATCGCAAGCATTATGGATTATGGATCCAAATCTCATGCTTTTTACCGAAAAATGGCTAAATACCAGCTGCTGGGACAATGCTATCCAGCTAACGGGTGTCACAGACACCGAGCCAACCGGACAGCAGATGACTCCTGCAAGACCAGAGGTCTTTATATTAACAACGCTTGATGCACAGATGCTGCTACTACTGAGAAATCCTGCTCACAGGATGGACGTTTCTGATGGTCAGATGTAGACCTTATTACCTTCCAAGGGAATTCACTTCTATCAGCCTCATTGTCGGTAATCCCCCAGATGTTAATGCCAGGCTAGCCATGAGAGAACTTCATTTTTCTTTTAGCAAACACCAAAACCCTCAAGGCTGCTTTTATTGTTGCCCGTGACTTCAACCCCCTCCCCCGTGACTTCAACCCCCTCCAACCTTAACACCGTAATCCCAGATTCCACCAACATGCCACACCAGAGGAGACAAGACCCTAGAGTCTAGGGTAGACATGGTCTAGGGCCTAGACCATGTCTACTCCAGCCTGGCTGGACACCCCTCCCTCACATCAGACAGTCAGACCATCTCTCCCAGTTCCTCACGCCGTGGTACTCACCACTCATCCAGTGTGTGAAGCATACTGTGAGGACAGTGAAGGTGTGGCCAGAGGGCTTTTAGACGCTGCGCTCCAGGACCAATTCAGGAATACAGACTGGAATACATTCCACCAATCAGACCTGGATCACTGTGCCTCATCTGTACTGGACCACCTCTCCACCACCATTGACGCTTTCACTACCCATAAACGTATCACCATGTACCCCAACCAGAAGCCCTGGATGAACCAGGATGTTCGTCTCCTGCTGAAGGATCACAGCTTCACCTTCAGGTCAGGGGATCCCCAGGTCTACATTGCAGCCAGGGCTGAGCTGAAGAGGAGCATCAAGAAGGCCAAACACCAACTACTAAACCAAGGTGGAGGATCACTTCTCCAACTCTGACTCCTGATGTATGTGCTTTCAGAATCTCACAGACTACAGGACCAGCAAAACCTCCACCTGCTTCTTCGGATGTCTCCTTCCTCAGCAATCTTAACAACTTTAATGCTTCTTTTCAGAGAGGGAAAACTACAGCTGCAAACAAGGCAGCCATTACTCCAGACCACTGTGCTGTATGTTGAGAGCAGTGGGCTGCCACTGTGC
>NW_015153031.1:15866-16964 GCF_000732505.1 Cyprinodon variegatus | reverse complement strand
CCATCACCATAAACACAACATCTCCATATGCATTGTGCCACAATGCTGGTTGTGTCCTATGAAGGGGATTATAATTTCAGCAGAGAAAAATAGGACCATGGTCTGATTCCCAGGAGGTTGACTTACTTCAGAGATGTAGGAGTCCTTCACATCTATATTTATCCTGTTAGGGAGAGTTTGGGATTAAAAAATAATCCTTCTAACGAACTAGACTTTTTCTAAAGTTTTATTCATGACATTTAACTGTTTTCTCCAACTGATTAACCGTGCTCTGACAACCTCCGCAGCTTTTCTGCAAGTTAGGCTATTAGGCTGCTATGATTGTTTTGATCTCCCTTTACAAAGAAGATTAATAAATGCTGACTGAGTGAATTATTTAAATGGCTTGAAGCATTGAATACCTTCTTTCCTAACCAACAGGATCAAACATCAGAGGCAAAACCATTTGAAAAAATAACTGTGAATCACAAACGGAGGAGTTCTCCTAAAACTGAGCATCAGCATCAAACTACTTCAAGGCGTATTTATCAGCAGTTATGTGATTCAGTTTTAGTGAATAGTTGGATCCAAGTTCAATAGAAGTTAAAATAGAGAACGTCCAGTCTAGGCAGAATGAATGGAGTCACCAGGTGACTATGGATCCATTCCAGCTCTGGGAAAATGCAGGAAAAAAGATGAACTAAATGTTCTTCATCTGAATCAAACTAACCTGAAGTCTGAAGAGTTTCTTGAACAAAGGAAGAACATTTCAAATTTGTATTATATATTTTTTTATGATATATTTTATAAATTACATTTTTGTAGCAGAAACTGAATATCAGAAAGTGAAAAAAAGATTTATATACCTAGAAATGTTTACAGATTTTAATTTTGTAGACAGAGTGTTTTACAAAATGAGATTTCATTCAGTACAGCTCTTAAGACATTTCCATTTCTTTAAGTGCGGCAGTGATCAAAATTTAAACATAAGACTGAGATGCTATATACAGTTTTTCCAACATTCAGCACTTTTTTTCTTGTTTTATCCAACAGTTCATCAGTGTGATGGCGGTGGGGAAGAAGCTGCTGCAGAACCTGCTGGTCCTGCATTGAATGCTG
>NW_015153031.1:10610-14352 GCF_000732505.1 Cyprinodon variegatus | reverse complement strand
GGCTGATTCAGTCTCTTTTACAAACTAAATACTACGTGTCTGTTTGCTGCTGCGCTTCAGATCTTATCGTCCCAATAAATGGTCGTTATTAGCGGCTGTCAGTCCCAGAGAACGGCTTCAGATTGGGCCAGTAGGCTCAGTAAATTGTTATCATTGAGTCAATCCTAATCCTAACTCCTTTTTTTCTCCACAGCAATAATAAATCTATTTATGTATAATCTAAAAGTAATTTCAGTAGTTCTTCACGTACTGTAAATAAATAAATAAAAATTAATTCTCTGCATTTCGCTCATTTTAAACAAACCTAAAACCAGTAATCTCCTCTCCTGTCACTGAGTTGTAGAATCATCTCCCTATAAATATTTAATTCTCTGTGAATTAATGCCGATCTTTAATAAGATCCTCATCAAAAGGGCATGAAATGTTTGTTTTTAACCACAATGTATCTAACGGGCCTAGTGAATGATTTATTCTTTTTTATACTGAAAACTACGACAATAATCTGACTAAATCAGGAAATAAAGCAGCGTGATTGGCTGTAAGGAGAGGGGAGGCAGACTGAAGGAAACCTGCTGCTGACCAGGTTAGCTCTGGAAGGATGTTACTATGGCAACAGAACCAGGATGAGGAAACTCTATTTGGGAAATGGAAAACTCAGAGTTTCTCTGATTTCAAGTTTAGAGGAAAGCAGCTTGAAAGGGATCCAGGATCTGTAACGGCGGTTGTTTACATAACGCTTTCTGGGTGCCGACTCTTTTCTGCAGGAGGGGACGTCTGCTCTTATGGTTATCAATGGTGTCCAGGGTGGGACCGTTTTCTGTCCTTGGTCTGTGGACCAACTCTGACATTATTTGAGACAAGAAGCAATAAAAAGGTCTTTAAATAAATATTTTATTTCAAAATAAATACATTTTCTTAAAATAGAATCAATAACGTTACAAAGGTGGTTTGGGGGGGGGGGGGGTGCTTTAATACAAGGAATACAATCTCACTTTAATCTACCATAGTCAGGCAGCTTTTGACCATGCTGAACAGCCTGGTTGGAAATCCCCCCAAACCCCTACCTGTGTTCAACATGGTGGGAAGGTTTAGGCCTCGCCCAACAAGTACGAGGGTCCCCTAAGGAGACGAAGGCCTACCAAGTACTGACAGCATGTTCATCTGGTCTAAAGTACCGAGACAGGATCCAGCCGGCAGCAATCTGGCCCCTGCTGGGTTTAGGTCAGAATGTGAGGTGGTCTCTGAGCTGAGCTGTAAATTAGACCCCCACAGACAGGCTGTTAGGGAGCGATTCATGGAGAGTCTGCATGTGGAGCTGCTCGTCTTCCACAGCTTCACAAACAGCATAGTGAATGCAGGAAGTTTTCACAGATGGAGAGAAAAACACCAAAGAATGTTCTCCAATCAGCATGGCCTCCATTAAGAAACCATCCCTCCAAACTGATCAGCAGGAGAGTCAGCGGATCTAGAGGGAACAGGAGAACCACAAGGAACGTGAGTTTAGAGGAAAAATGGCTTCAGCCCAGTGGGTGATGGATCCATGGTTTGATGCACAGACTGAAGTCCGTAGAGACTCAATCAGAGACTCAGTCAGGGAATCAGTGCAGAGACTCAGTGCAGAGACTCAGTACAGAGACTCAGTGCAGAGACTCAGTGCATAGACTCAGTGCAGAGACTCAGTACAGAGACTCAGTGCAGAGACTCAGTGCAGAGACTCAGTGCATCACATTAGATCCATTTAACTGAAAGATACTCTGATCACCATCCCACATCCAGGAGCTGAAGCCCCTTCATTCTCTTCAGTACTAAATATTTCTGAAGTTATCTAAATATTTCCTCGGTCAGCACGATGCCATTGTTATTATTTATGAAATGACAAATTGATTTAATTGGCTGAAGGAAAGAGCAGTTTAATCAGAGCATTGCTGACAGATGATGAATGTTTTCTCTACTCCATCCAGCCTTCCTGTTATCTGCTGAGGGTCTGACTCTCTCAGAATAAATGAAACGCTGATGTTTCTTCTTCCCTCTAAGTGGACTGATCCAGATCATTAATTCAGTCTAACTTCATAGACTGTAGAATTAAAGTGAACTGATGAGAAAACAAGGCCTTCTGGGCTTTGGAGAGGCTGGGGTTAAAGGTCACAGCTGATCAGGTTCAACATCATTGCATCCTTTATTTCATCAGAACTAATTCCAGATCAAACTCCAAACTGTTCAGTTTGAACCCAAAGACATTCTGTAGAGATTTGATCCCACTCTCTCCACTGCTTTATGCTTCGATTCTGGATTTTTGAAGAGCCAGCTTCCAAAATCCAATTAAAAAAGGAAAGGAAAATGTCCTCATTCAGTAAAACGAGCTGGTATGATGGAAGGTAGACCCGCGCTAACATACTGGGCCTGGTGATCTGGATGCTTCATTTAGGCCTAAAGAGACATATTTTGTTCATTACCAGCTCCAGGGAGGGAGAAACCTGCCCCCTGTTTAGCTCATGGGGAGCTCAGTTCAAAGGTTGGCGTGTCACGGACCTGTACAGAAACATCCAAGCAGAGATTGTCTGCTATTCTGGGCTCTTTGGGGTTTAAACAAACCTTAACAGATCACTGAGCTGGACTGCTGCTTGCACACAAAGTCAGACATGAAGTCAAACTCATTCTGTCCCAGGAAGAGCTCCGGCAGCTCCTGAACACGATCCAAGCCCAGTTCCAACACCAGCGAAGTCAGAACCTCCTCATCGATTAGATCCATGTCCATTCCATTTAGTCCAAAATGGCCACCGATGTGCTGCATGCCGGCCAGCTGTGCTGAGCCCATGCGGTACTGAGCTCCATTGGGCAGGTGGTGGCCACTGGGGGATCCCAGTGGGTGTCCGTGGTACTGGGTGTTAAGTTTCTGTAGATGCAGGCTGGCCATGAGCTGCTGGGATGTGAGGCTGCTGGGAAGGTAATGCTGGGGGGGTCCACCCTGCTGCTGCTGCTGCTGGGACTGCAGGTGGTGGTGTTGCTGCTGAGGACCCTGGCTGGTATACATCATCTGGTGCTGATGGTGTGCCATAGCAATGCCACTTCCAGGGGCCCCCAGGCCCCCCTGTCCCATAATGTTTGGCCTCTGTCTCATCACAGCCTCATTGTTGTGCTGGGGGTTCCTACTGTAGTGCGACAGGGGCCCATTCTGCAGCCCCCGCAGGCCCGGCTGCCCATTGTTCTGTGAAGGACTGTTCATCCCCATCCTGAAGCTCATGGGCATCATCATGTGCTCAGCCATGGTCCTCACCTCCGTCCTAAAAACATGAGAAGAAAACCAGCATTAGAAGACATGAGCTCAGAGTTTCCCATCAAACCTGCAGCTCAATTCCCTCGCTTCTTTTACCCACAATCCTTCACTGCCCTGCAAATAAAACCAGCAACCATCCATAAACAGGATGTCATCCCCTAACCTCCTCCTAACCCTGCAGGTAGGCTTAACCTAAACCCGCTGGTAGGATTAACCTACCTGGTCTGATGCGCGGTGGGTGGAGCTAATCTATCCTTTCTCTGCCTGGAACAATGGCGGCTATATTAGCTGTAATCAGCGGGTAGAAAGTAGTTAGAATCTATGTTGAAGTGAGAAAGTCCTCGTGAAAACATGGTCTGTGCAGTCAGTTCATCCAGATTACCATCCTGCCTTCAAAGATTATTTCTCTGTGGGAGCCGCTCAGACCCCCACATACCGGCGCTGCGCTGTCACTGGGAATCCCCAGCA
>NW_015153031.1:3568-9535 GCF_000732505.1 Cyprinodon variegatus | reverse complement strand
ACGTAGTGAGGACATTTTTACAGAGTGAGGACATTGTGGCTGCTCCTCATTAGCTATTTTGCTAATGTTTTGGTTATTTTTATGGTTAGGGCGAGGAAAGGGTTGAAAATGAATGCAAATCAATGGAAGTCAAAGGGAGTAAACACATGGTCCTCACTATGATGGCAGAACATGTATGTGTGTGTGTGAGGCTGTGAGCGGACGGTCAGGAACCATGGAGGCTTATTAACACAACGAATCAGCTTCTGCTTCTAGCAGCCTGACCTGTTTAATCTGAAAAACAGCCGACGGGCTCATTGTCTTCTAAGCATCATCATCATCATCATCATCATCATCATCATCATCACCATCATCACCATCATCATCATCATCATCATCACCATCATCATCATCATCATCATCATCACCATCATCACCATCATCACCAGCAGCAGCAGCAGCACGTTTCTAGGCTACTAATGTTTCCTTTAATGCAGAGCAGAGCAGCTGATCAGAAGCAGAGGAACGGAGCGGATCTCCTACCTGATGGATGGAGGAGAATCTGTTCTTCAGGCGCTGCTTCCGCTGATCCTCGGGCTACAGCAGCCCTGCTAGGAATCCAAACAACCTTTCCTCTCTCTTCAGAGGAGTTTGTTTGCTTTCTGGGTCACTCAGCCATTATATACTGTGAGGGGGGGGAGGGAGGAGCCACTGTCCTCTGTCTCCTTTGTTGCCATTGGTTCTCCCTCTTAATCATTGTGCAAAGAAACCTTCACCTGCTGATCCAGCTCAGAGCTGCACGTCCGCAGCGTGCAGCTCTGAAACGTCCCTCTTTCTGTGGACTCAACACCAGGACCGGACTTTGCTCCTTAAAGCAACAACAAACATTGGACTCTAAATAATTAGATGGCAGTTTGCTCCCACTGAAGCCAGCAGGCTGTGGCCTGGGCAGCATGGAGTTTTTCACACATGTCCCAAAGGAAAGACTCCTCAAAGAAGCTTCAAATGAAAACAGGAGATCACAGGATGTTTGATAGCTACTCTTTGGCAATGCTCCCTCTGGTTTACATGTGTCTGGGCAGAAGCAGATGTTCACTGAGGACCATTAAATGTGCAGCCACACAGCTTTAAACCCAGGATCATACAAACTAACATCCTTTGTTAAAACAATAAGATTACAGCAGCAATTTCCATTAGTTTGCCTACATTTTGCACCATGATATTTGCTCTGATACAGTTTAAATCCCTGTAACTCTTCATCTGTCAAAGAGTACCACAGGGATCAATGCTAGGACCAGTTCTCTTTACTATATATACATGCTCCCAATCAGTAGAGTTATTAGACAGATTCATTTCCACTCCCCTCTGAAACCGATCCATGCTGAGCTCAGTTCCTGACCACCTTTTCCACGCCATGCTAGCCGGTTCCTCGCCTCCTAGTGGCGATCTACGGTACTACTCCTCTCTAGAGGGAAACAAGCAAACCAACATGGCGGCGCCCGTAACTTTCAGGAAGTTTGCAGAGAGTCGAGGCAGCCCAGTCGAAGAAGGCAGCCTTTGGTGAATTTCCTTGACAGAGTCGGGGTTTGGGAAGTGGATACGACAAACGATAGTTTGATCTACGATCGTCTAATCAGGGCTTCCAGACGCAGGAAACAAGGACAGACGATGAGGTTCATCTCACAGCAGAATCATCACTGGAAACCATGTGTCACGTTGGGATCTAGGATTTTAAGGAATGCCTGAAATGTCCTGATTACGCGGAGTGTTCATGAGAACCGAGCCAGACTGAACCGTGCCGAGTCCTGAGGATGAGCTGGTACCATGTTAGCGCGGTTCGGTTGTGTCTGGCACGGTCCGATTTAGTTTGGAGTGTCATTAACACTCAACAGTTACCTCCATTACCGTGATCAGATAGATCTCTGTACGGTTTCTAAAGGGTTGTGGAAATGGGGCATCTGCAGCACATTTCTAGGCTACTAATGTTTCCTTTAATGCAGAGAAGAGCTGCTGATCAGAACCAGAAGAACAGAACCTACCTACCGGATCATCTCCTGAATCCCTGCTGCTCAGATTCTGCTCTGGCGTTCCCCTCGAGCCCCCTCAGTGATACCGAGCCAAACAAGAGACCCCCTTCCATTCCATGGATTCTGCAGATGTCCATGCGATGTGGATGTTAGCGGTGATTGCTGCAGTTTAACGGCATGCGAGGACAGAGGAACATAAAAGTAGTAAACATGCCGCAGGTTCCTCATCAATGAGGAGCCCCCTGCCGTTCACCCTGATGACATATGACTGCGTCCCCAGGTTCACCACCAATCACATGGTGAAGTTTGCGGACGACACAACGGTGGTGGGCCTCATCAGAGATGACAACGACCTGGACTACAGAGAGGAGGTGGAGCAGCTGGTGGAGCAGAGATAACAGCCTGATCCTGAAGGTGGAGAAGACCAAGGAGATCATGGTGGACTTCAGGAAAAACCGCCCCCACCATGCTCCACTGCTCATCAACAGCTCAGCTGTGGAGGTGGTCAGCAGCACAAAGTTCCTGGGGGTGCACATCATGGACAACCTCAACTGGACTGTAAACACTTCATCTCTAGTGAAGAGGGCACAGAAGCGCTTGTACTTTCTGCGGAGGATGAGGAGAGCCCGCCTGCCCCCGCCCATCCTCCCCACCTTCTCCAGAAGCACCATAGAGAGCATTCTGACCAGCTGTCTCTCTCTGTGGTGTGGAGGCTGCAGAGCCTCTGACTGGAAGAATGTGAGGAGGGTGGTGAGGACAGCAGAAGGAATCATTGGGGCTCCTCTTCCCTCCATTAAGGACATTTCATCCCAGCGCTGCGTGTCCCGAGCCCGTGACATCATCAAAGACCCCTCACACCCCCACCATGGACTGTTGTCCCTGCTGCCCTCTGGAAAGAGGTTCCGCAGCATCCGCTGCAGATCCACCAGGTTCTGCAACAGCTTCTTCCCCACTGCCATCAGACTGTTGAACCTTTGATCCACAAACCGAACTCTGCACCTATTGCACATTATCGGGCATCAAATGCTGCTGAACTTTTAACTTTTAGCCCTTTAATTGTTCATCTCATTTCTATTTTCAATAACGCATTTTTTGCACAAATGTCTATCTGCACTGAACCACTGCAACTTGCACACTGTCTCTTATCCTCTGCACTGTTCACACTTTGACCACTGCTGCACTTTTTGTATTTTTCTATAACTTGTGCCATTTGAAATATCAATGCAACGTTCATAAGCTGTATGTAACGCAATTTCGTTCTGTATGCACCCTGTGCATACAAAATGACAAATAAAGAAGTCTAAGTCTAAGTCTAAATGAGACTTTTTTCCTGGATAATAAAATAACTGCTGCAGAGCTGCAAGGTGGACCAGACCATAAACCATCAGCAGTCCTACAGAAGCGTGGACTGCGGCGTGAAAGTGGACCGTGAGATTTTCAGGGACTCGTCCTCAGCTGAAGGGACGACCAGAAAGACAGACACTGAAGACAGGACAAGCTGTTGTTTTTGAGCAGTTGAATGTGTGACATGATGTGAATTGGAGCTATAGAAATAAACTAAATAGAATTGTTATATCAAATTTTTTCAGATTCTAGTTCTGACATTAAAAACCTTTGATCTGTTGGGAAAACAGCAGATTTTTTATAACAACTCAGTAACAACTCATACTAACCCCCCCCCCCTGTGAAAGTCAGTGGATTGAACTGCAAGGCAGAGAGAGTCTCAGGCGGCCTGGCATGTAGCTGAGGTGGGGGAGGGGAGGCAGCGCTCCTACCATCTCTGATCTACCAAAGCGCTAAATACCAAGAGGAAGCCGAGGGAACACAAACACTGAGGCGGACCAACGTCTCTCTAACCACACTGCCAGGAAACCTGGTTAGATAAAGAGAGCAGCAGGAGGGGAGGAAGGATGGAGACCAGGTGTTCCGCTCCAGCTCAGGGTCTTGGCAGCGTATGGCTGGAGTCAGGGGCCCGCCACCATCAGGGCCCCTAATCCACTAAGATCACTCTGGCTGAGCCTCTGTATCCAAAACACTCCCAACATGAAATAACTGCTTTATTTATCTCTATCAAACCAACAACAGATTAACAACAGCAAAAAATAATAATCATTAAATAATAAACATTTTACTAAGTGTTTTTTAAAGGAGGAGATACAAAAAAAACTTTCCTAACTTTCTCATAAACACAATATAATTCATTAAAGTTTTCCCACCCAAATAAAAAAACACTTGATAACCATCAGTGATGACATCATCAGGATTAAGTTACCATTAGCGTGCCGCCATGCTGTACATGACACGTTCAGCTACATGCTGTTTTATTGTAAAGCTGGTTATATTTGTAATATATTTAATCCTTTAATTCCATAGATCCACTATTATAGAAAAACTCTTTGCTTTTTTTATGCCGTTCATTTAAGCTAGAAGCACATTCTCTGTCACTTTGAAAATTGGGCCTCATAACAGAAACCAGTTTATTAATAAACGGGTGATTTAGGAGAAAATGTCTCCATGTTTCTCCTGTTTCTAATCATTTCCTCCAGGCTGATGCAGGACTTCCATCAGTCGCTGTTTTCACTAAATCACCACATTTAGTGTAACATGGCTTTAACTTCCACTGATGTCGGCTTTTCTGCTTGTTATTAATGTATTCATTGTTTAATTGGTGATATAAACTAAAATAACTTAGACTGAAACCGACTGTAGGACGATGATCTTGGTCTCCAGTGTTGCGCTGATGCCATTTTTGGAGGATTCTGCGTTGCGTGCTCTGCTGATTCTCTTCCACAGGTGGCTGTTGTTGGCAGGTGGGCGTGGCCTCGCACCTGGAGCTTAAAGGGAGCTTTTATTCAGCTGAAGCACGCCCGACTGTGGTGGTACGCCTAGGCCTCTGTCCTGTTCAGATCTTCGATCCTGAGAGTTTAATGTTTTGGATTCCCAGTTCTAACTCTGTTCTCCTGTCTCTCTCAATTAATCGGGCTTTGGATTCCTCACCCTCCTTCTCCGTGCGCTGAGGACTGGTTCCTGGATCCCTGCTGCTCAGATTCTGCTCTGGCGTTCCCCTCCAGGCCCCTCGGTGATACCGAGCCGGACAAGAGACCCCCTTCCTGGATTCCCTCTGGTTCCTTCAGCTGCTCCTCGAACCTGTCTCCGCTGTGGTGCTGCTCGGCCTCCCGCCTATGTTCCATCCGCTAGCTCACCTGTCGCTCAGCCATCTCCTCCCATTGGAAAGCAGTGAGTCACAGAATCCCTCCTTCCACTCACCGTCTCTGGATAGGTTACCTGTGCCTGGCGGTAAGCAAAGCGGCATCAGTGCAGATCTCCCTAACTCTACTGATGTTAATCAGTTCCCTCTCTCCTCCTGCAGTACTCCTAACTCTGACGTTCCTCACCTGCAGCTCACATCGCCTGCAGCCAATCTGTGTTCAGCCTAAATAAAGATCTTAAACTGCCTCTTGTTCTCCAACTGTGTCTGCATGTGGGCCAAACACCTTAAACCATGACAGATAGCGATACCCCATACCTGGCTGTGCAGAATCGGCCCATACCGATACCATCCGTTTGATTAGATGTGTGTTTATATGAAGAACGGCGTAGTACCTGGATGTAGAATAATCAGCATCATGGCTTCAAGCTGCTGCCTTCCTTAGTGAAGCAGGAAAAAAACAAAGTGAATCAGTAGAACTTTATATTGCCTACCTGGAATGGGTGACAATAGTTGAAGAAACTTTGGGCTCTCAAGATGATATCGGTGCCCTATTGGTTGGTACTGGCCGATACTGATACCACCATTATAGTGCTGGATCGGTGCCCCCCCCGATACTGGCATCGATGCAACAGCAGTTGAATATGTGTTTTCCAATTTATTTTGTTGTTTAAGTAAAATTTAAGTAAAACTTAAACAACACATTTTTAAATCATGAATGTTACTTGTTAAATTATTAATTACGTCCACATG
>NW_015153031.1:0-2804 GCF_000732505.1 Cyprinodon variegatus | reverse complement strand
CACGCCGCACGCTTCTCTAGAAAAGTGAAACTTAGCAAACAGCAGCAGCGATCACATGGATCTATGCCCCCCCCACTACACGTGCCTTTCACTGGTCTCAGAGGGTGGGAACTGGTTTTACCTCCAACACGTGCTCCAAGGCACACCCCCCCATATCAGCACTGTGTGATCCACTCAGCCTGGGAGACATGTGACGACTCCACTGGATACCAGGAATTCAGGAGGAAAGAAAACATTCTAGCACATTCTGTTCATCCAGGAACATTCTGCCAGAGGACAGGCTGCTCAGTCTTTACAGGAACGTTTAACTTTATATGCTTAAATAACAACAATCACTCCTCATTTGGTTTCATCTCACTTTAGCCCCTTTTTCTTTAAGTAGAACCACAGGAATTGATTAGAGGGAGATTAGTCTGTTTCTCTGCTGGAATAAAATAATGTATAATTGAAGGGCTGTGATTGGTTATCTGCTCAGTCTGCTCCTGCCTCCTTATTGGCTGGCTGTCCAGAGCCAAAAGTCTTTTAATTATTATCCAGCCGCCATCTTTACAAACTCTGCCTGGTTGTCATGGTAGAGAGCAGAGAGGCTGTCTCTGGGAGGACGTCTAGAAGAGGACGGATTGAGGAGGAACAGAGCTGTCCAACCAAACAAGGCGAGCTGCATAAAGAGAAGACAAACCAAACAAGCGGGCGGAGGAAAAGCATTCCTGCAGCTCTAAGAATAGCAAAGCGGACCTTGAACTCATCTCACTGAGTTCTGGACTCAGGCAGCAGGAAGAGGAAACAACTGGAGACAAACAACAGAATGGATGAAGAACTTTATTCAATTATCTCTGACTGCTACAGTTCACTGGCTGCTTTAGAGCAACGTCTGACTTTGCATTTCTATACATGTATTTCTATACATGTTAAACATATGAACTAACCAGGCATAACAGCTTCCCTACAGTGAGTTACTGACTGTTTGCTGACTGACCCGTTGGTCCAATTCACAGTGCTTCACGAGAACTAAACAATAAAACAAAAGNGCCAGTACGTCAGGCATACGCTGGTCTAAATCGTCATGGTGTGAGAGGAGCTTAACGTAGGATGGAAACCAGTGTCCTTCCTCCATAGCATCCCAGTAACCCCTGCATTAGGTAATTCCCACCACATGGTCGTGACACGTGTGCGTTACCCAACGCACTGACCTGTTTTGTCTAACTTTCAGGCAAACATGTTCACTTCAAACTCCGGTGGATCAATGCTGAGCATCGTCACAGAGTGCAGCTGCTTCCACCTGTTACCAGCTGGTTTTACTTCCTTCCTGTTTGTTTCACAATCGATTGGAAGATGCATTTATAGCTTTAAAAAAAAGTGTTAATGGTCTCTAACCCTTTCATCATGTTACCTTAGCTGATGCTTCAGGTCCTCTTTGCAACTTTCTGATTTAAGTCCAACGTGAGAAGAAAAAATATTATGGTTCAAGTCACAGACTTCACAGTGTAATTATTTTTATTTGAATGTTTTATTCTATTTTATTAACCTAAAATCTGTCAAGCAAACATTGTTTTTTTAAAGTTTTGAAGAGTTATAGCTGTTTTTATATTTGTTATTTTCACTGTAAGATTCTTACTGTTGTGTTTTTAGGTCGACAATTTAAGCTAATTTTGGTGCATTTGCAGGAATGCTTGTTAATGTTCCCTGTCAAATAAGTCAATAAATCTAAAAGCAATAGAATATTTCACATAAAATCCTCTCCTAATCTTATAGTTTGGCTTTTTAAAATCCTGTTTCCTTTTTACCATCGATTGTTGATCCAAATGAAAATATCAATAACATGATTTGCTCTTTTCTCTGATTTATTCATGAATACGTTTGATTTTGTTCCGTACATCATCGTTAGTCAGCCTCTTTTGTTCCCGATCGTTTTTCTGTCCTTGCATCGGGTCTCTCCCTCGTCTCCTTTTCATTTTCTATTAAGAACATATTTATAAAAGTGTTTCTTGCTAGTCAGCTAATTATAAATGAACTCGGTGGATGTTAAAAGGCCAAACAGAATGTGGTTACTCCGTCCTGGAAGCCGGTTATAACCGGTTTCCTCTTGCTCTGGGGGTTTATTATAGGAACCTGTTTTTGGTAGTGCAGCAGGCGCCAATTATTTTACTATCACAATAATAAACATCTTCAGATGATATTTTAAGGGTAGATGCCTGTAAGCATTGAAGAAGTCTCAGTTTTACTCTCGTTATTATATTTGTTTAGTAGTTTGTAAGGAAGTCTCCTCTTCCTGTTCCTAAAGCCAAACACATGCTCTTTTATGCAGGAAATTGCTGCACGACCCAAGAGGATGTATAAGCGTATCAAAGGTTAACTGAACGGTGCAGAGTTCGCCCCCACAGTTATCCTCTCATCTGGAGAATATTAAAGGTTTACTCATTATTTAAATATCAGGTTACTGTGACATAATGAGACCAGTGAAGATTTTCTTGGATTTTTTGGAGAGGTTGCTGGGTCTTCTCCCGACAACACAATCAATATAACTGCATGATCTGGTGAACTGGAAAGTGCCTTGAGATGACATGAGTTGTGAATTGGCGCTATAGAAATAAACTGAATTGAACTATTCAAAGCCTCATGAGGCTTCTTCTCACCATCACTAGCTTTATGTTGCAGTGGACCTCAATGCAGATTAGAAGAGGCAGAGATGATTACTTGCAAAATTTAACAAAGAAGTAAAAATACAGAATCTATAGTCCAGAACCCATCGACAAGAAACTCAGGAACCAAAAAACTAGGAGAAACTAGGGAGGAAAAACCTAAGG
>NW_015153030.1:19200-21190 GCF_000732505.1 Cyprinodon variegatus | reverse complement strand
AAAGAACACAGACATTGGACATAGGAAGACTGGAAAAAAGTGTTGTGGACGGATGAATCCAAGTTTTAGCTGTTTAGATCAAAAGGAAGAATGTTTGTGTGACGCAGAACAAATGAAAAGATGCTGGAAGAATGCCTGAGGCCTTTTGTTAAGCACGGTGGAGGTAATGTGATGGTCTGGGGTTGCTTTGGTGCTGGTAAGGTAGGAGATTTGTACAGGGTAAAAGGGATTCTGAATAAGTAAGGCTATTACTCCATTTTGCAACGCCATGCCATACCCAGTGGACAGCGCTTGATTGGAGCCAATTTATCCTACAACAGGACAATGACCCTAAACACACCTCCAAATTGTGCAAGAACTATTTAGAGCAGAAGCAGGCAGCTGGTATTCTATCGGCAACGGAGTGGCTAGTGCAGTCACCCGATCTGAACCCCGTTGAGCTGTTGTGGGAGCAGCTTGAAAGTATGGTATGCAAAAAGTGCCCATCCAACCAATCCAACTTGAGGGAGCTGCTTCTGGAAGCGTGGGGGGGAATTTCTCCAGATTACCTCAACAAGTTAACAACTAGAATGTCAAAGGTCTGCAATGCTATAATTGCTGCAAATGGAGGATTCTTTGACGAAAGCAAAGTCTGATGTAAAAAAAAAAATATTTCAAAAACAAATCATTATGTCTAACCTTGTCAATGTCTTGACTCCATTTTCTATTCATTTCACAATGTATGGTGGGGAATAAGTGGGACCTTTCAGGAAAACACAAAATTCTTTGGGTAACCCCAAACTTTTGAACGGTAGTGTATATTGTTATAGTACCCTATCCCCATATCATCAAATGTAATAATTACCAATAGGATTAATGTGCAACGTATCACTGACATCTTAAACTGTTGTCCAATGTCCTCTACTCCTGCTACAGCCTGTCTACTCTGAGCGGGCTTGTGCATGGCCTGATCCACTGGACTGTGTCGGGGAGTTTCTGGGTGATCTGAGCCCTTTCTATTATATATGCTTGATACTTGTTGACTACATTTGTTCTCTGACTTCTCTTTTCCCTTTCATTTAAGTCATTGATATTTTTTATCTTCCCTTCCTTAACCCTCTTCTTCCCTCTTTGTCTTTCCAGTCTAAGGTATTCCTCCTTAACTCTGCATTACTATATATTTTTTTCTCTTCACTCTTCTTTTGATATACCCTGTTCCTTCTCCTTCTCTCCTCAACAGATAGGTGCTGCCTAGCCATAACTTCCTGAAATACATAAAGTCAAAGTTGAGTAGCCTAGTAAACTAGCCTCACCCGCCAGCGGCCAAAATATTTTTTTCCTGCAAGTGGTCTAACCTTGATCAATGCTCCAGATCCTAGAACTGGTAAGCCGATCACAACGCAGAGATGTGTTTTAAATTTCTGGATGCAAAGTGGGACAGTTTTTGAGGGCATGACGACAAAGCTGCGCAACACTAGAGAAAGCGCAACAAGGAAGATGGAAACAACTATTGAACAGTTCTCGTTTTACTCAGCTTTGGAATCAGCTTTGGAAGGATAAGACTTGGGGTTTTCATTGAAATGTGAGAAGAAAAAGTCTCTATGCTCATTCATTTTTGAGAGGGACGTATTCACCATTTTACCGACAGGCTGTTTGTTTACACTCACCCACCAGCTTTCTGTCGCACTATGTCACAGTCAGGCACAGACATGGTTTGAAAAACAAGTTGTTCTCATTAACAATCTTCCAATGTCTCATTCATTGGGGTCAGACTAAATTACACATTTAATCTCATATTAACTCTGGTTAATCAGGCTAAAAGTTGAGTGTAATGACTTAGAAATTAGGGGTAATTACAGTAAATGTTAGATTTGGTTAAATGTTGCAATGCCATTTTTATTAGACTTTAGTCATGGGAGATGCCCAACTTACAAGGGATATTATAAACTATGTGCTGTGTAGGTAGATAGTATGTGCACTATGTCCATCCCAAATGATGTAAGCCAAATAA
>NW_015153030.1:15513-16938 GCF_000732505.1 Cyprinodon variegatus | reverse complement strand
ATTCCTGGAACCCTTAGCCTGACCATCTTTACCGAAACTCCTGTAACTGGGTCAACGGTAAAATAGACATAAGGAACAACACCTTTTGATGGAAATGAGAAGGCGATTGTAGGTTCGAGGAATCCTCTAAGACTGTGATAGAAAGTGTCAGGATTCCTGTCTGTGTGTGTGTGTTTCTGTGTTTGTCTCCCTTCTCCACCAGGAGGCGCCTGGTTCTGGTCCGCCTCCCTACACACCAGCAGAGGGTTAGCTCATTAACTGAGCACTTTTAAGCTGCTGACTGCTACTACCTCGACGCCAGAGTGTTTACCAGTTTTGGGAAGTCATCCTGCAAACTGGATGTTTCGAACCTTCTCTCCCTGGAAGGATCATCTGAGCTTCAAACTGAGCTGAGGATTTAAACTGGAGGTTTGAATCCACTTTCCCTCAAGAGATCATTTGAGCTTCACACTGAGCAAGGGATTCATCTCCACTACGACCTGTTCAAGTACCGCAGGAAATCTGAGTGGCAGTCAGCTTCTCCATTCTCCTTCAAACAATTACATTCTGGGTAAACCCTGTCCTCCCTCCACCGAATCAGACTAACACTTGAACTACCGAACACAGACTAGAGTCTAAGAGTCAACAACTTCTCTGGAAATGTGTGTCAGCTACCAAATTCTCTTCAAGTTTGAGAATCAAATTTCCCACTGGGCCTGAATTAACCACAGTGTCTTCCCCTAACCTTTCGGTTCCGGTTGAGCAGTGTTCAGAGCAACACTGGATTCTTCACAATATCCTAAATAAACCTGTTAAACCTTTCCCCTGGTCTCTCTGTATTGTTTTTACTGCTCTTGGGTCTGATCATAGTTAAAATCATGACAGAAAGGATGATGATGTCACAGGCGGTTTTAGCTGTCACAAATTTACAAGGACTAGGAGCTTGGTGGGCAGAAACATGAGGCAGAGCAGAGAAAGGCAGATCAATCAATGGGGAAAATCAGTGTAAGGGGTCCAAGGATGGGTCCAGAGTCAGAGCCAGGTGATCAGAGTTCCATAATACTGATGAGGCAGAGTGGGGCTGCACCAGTTGGACTGAATGAATTATCAGGCAGATGAGAGGAATGTAAACAGACTAATTGACAGGATAGAATCATATCAGAAATATTGTATTTTTTTCAGTATAAATTTAATGCCAGTTACGATGACTTATCATGTTTAATTTTTATTTAAGTTGTTTCAGTGCTGGCCATACACCTTCTCACTGAGGTGACAGAATCTGAAGTTGAGACGTAATGTTTCTTTCTAGAAATAATTTTCCTACATCTAAATGTAATAATAATCATAATAATAATGATAATAATAATGATAATAATAAGAAGAATAATAAGAATACTAATACTACTACTACTACTAATAATAATAATAACAATAATAATAAGCTTT
>NW_015153030.1:13390-14403 GCF_000732505.1 Cyprinodon variegatus | reverse complement strand
TTAGGGTTAAGGTTGGTTTCTAACCCTAATCCTAACCCATTAAAAACATAATAAAATTATGAACTCACAATTACCGCAAAATTTCATCTGGCAGGCAAGGATAGGTGTAACCCAGAGCAACATGCGACATACAAGTGGTGGGGATGGGTGACAGCTGAAAGTTCTCTATATGGTTCTGTTGAACTGTTTTAACCCTTCATACTGTTGGCTTAATCTCATATCTCTTATTCTTTTCTTCAGATTGTGCAGCTGCAGGTTGTCAAAGATCAGCTGTGGTTATCTGAGCTCAGCTCTGAAGTTCAATCCCTCCCATCTGACAGAACTGGACCTACGAGGAAATAACCTGAATAAGGCCGATGTTCAGCCGCTGGAGGATCTTGTAAAACGTCCAGACTACAAACTGGATACTCAGGGTGGATGTTAAAAGTGGTTATAGTTGCTCTCAGCAGCAAGGTATTAAATTCAGTTGGCTAATCAGCCAACATCCATAGTTTTCAGTAAAGCTGCTGCTTCCACATTGGAGGGCAATGCTAACAGGTTTTCTGATTGAACGCAGCTGGTTTCCACTGTGGAACCTCCAAAGGAAACAAACTCGGTGCTAAAAGTGTCCGTAGAGGCCTGTACCATGAGACAACTTAAGGTTTAACCCTGACTTTCCGATATAGCAAAGCTGGGTTCATTCTTAGCTTTGTTGGTCACAATAACATACTCTGCACAGGCTAGCTTTCAGGATTGATCTGGATCCTAGAAAATGCTCCACCCAGCAGCAGGTGTGTCCTTTCATTGAAGAAATGATTTAGAGGAAAATAACTTCAACAAAACAACATCACACCCCGCCTCTTGCCGATTGACTGCTGGAGATAGGCACCAGCACCCCTCGCGACCCCACTTGGGACAAGCGTGTAAAGAAAATGGATGGATGGATGGAAAACAACATCACAATAAAAGAGCTGTATGATCTTAACAAATTGAATAACTTTCTAGTTAATTTTCTTTTTTTTTGACATACCAAC
>NW_015153030.1:8150-10704 GCF_000732505.1 Cyprinodon variegatus | reverse complement strand
TTCTTCCTACTCCGTGGGCGCTCGCGACGAGGGGATACAAATTTTCGCAGGGATAACTACCTTGGCACGACACCTGTCCGGTAATTTCGCATTCTGCTTACTTTTTTCCATATAGTCAGAGAAACAAACTCAATCCTGTAGTCCTTCGTTTAGCTATGCTGCGGTTGTTTACACTACGCCTTTTCCACCAAAAATGGCGTCTTAGCAACAAATGTCACGTGACTGGCGGAGACCGATATGATGCAATCGAGGGAACAGCTCCCAGCTTTATTGGAGCCCAAACATTATTGAATGAAAAAGTCAATCTAAGCAGGTAAATGATTGGGCTGCATTCTGTTCTCAATAACTAACTAATTTTTAACGCAGTCAGCATTCCTTTACCGCCATATTTGGCATCTCTTTCCATGTTTGACTTTTCATTCAGACTTTTTTCTCTTTGTTTTTCTGTCAGATGAGTTTTTATTCCTCTTAGCAGAAATATGGCGCTCATGAATCTGAATGGTCCACTAGCTTAAACCCGTACCTTTATATGTGCGCATTCACAGATTCATGATCAGTTCAAGCTGGATTGAATTAGCGAGTTCATAACCACCCAGGCATCAGGTGTGCCAGTTTAGAGCTGAAAGGAGGCTGGCTCCACCCACAGCTTCCCTTAAACTCTTCTTTGTTCTGGATGTGCTGCATCACTAACTTCAGCTAATAAAGTCATACCTGAAACAATCATTTATCTTCTCTGTGTTCTCTGCAGGTAGTGGTGGTGGGTGACTCTCTAGAGACAAGAAGATGTAAGCTGTCCTGATGATTCACAGGAGTTGAAGCTGCAGCAGCTAAAATTAATGGAGACTCTGACTGGATCATGATTTTAGGGAACTTTTTCCTATTTCTTTATGTCTGTAAACTGGTTGGTGATATTGTAGCTAAAATAAAAATCTAATAAAAGAGTTCCGGTTATGGCCGTGAGCTAGAAGGTTAAGTTCGAAACTGCTCTCTACAACAATCCTGAAAAATCCCTTGATTAGACTTCAAAACGCCCTAACAGTTATATTTCAACTTGATTCGGATACAACAATGCCTGGCCCTGGAAAAACCAGCAAGGATAAGGCAAAAACAGCCACGCAATCTAAATGAACTGACTTTGGACCGCAAAACGTGGAGCTAAGTGCTAAGGAGGCTAGCAAAGATGTTAGCGTTGAGCGGAGCGCTAGCAAAGAGGCTAGCGCGGAGCTAGCGCAACGCAGCGGGGATGACACGAACAGCCCACCTGGTGCCAAGGCGGAGATATTGGGGGCAATAAACAACTTAAAGACAGAGTTCGGAGTAAGATTTGATGGCGTCATGACTGCCATAAATGCTATATGAAAAGACGTGGGTGAATGTGCCAAACGTCTGACACACGCAGAGGAGCGCTTATCTACGGTGGAGGACGAGCAAACCGGGCTGAGGGCTACGGTCCGCAATATGGAGAAAAGAAATAAGTTTCTGGAGGAGAAGGTGGTCGATATGGAGATGCAAATTAGGCTCAGGTTGGTGAACCTCCCTGAAGGTGCCGAAGGCTCGGACACCTGTGGATTTTTGGAAAGCTGGATACCAGAGGTATTGGATTTACCCACTTTAAGAAGCCCGTTGATTTTCGAGAGAGCGCACCGCGTTGGACCGAAATGCAGAATCACCCCCAAGAACTGTAATTATGAGGTTTCTTAGTTATAGGCAAAAAGAAATGGTACTCAAAGCCGCTAAAGGAAAGCTGGATATCTACAACGACGGAGGTGCACAAACAGCGCAAGCAGTACGATGGAGTGCGAAAACGGCTGCGCGAACTTGGACTGAGACACAGCATCATTCACCCGGCTAAACTGGTGCTCACACACCGAGGGGAAACGCACAAGTTTGACACACCAGCGGAAGTTCAGGCTTTTATTAATGGGATTCAGGAGGTGCAGGAGTGAGGGACAAAGTGGCTGTTATAAGAATGGACTGGTGGAGTACAATAACTGCGTGGACGTTTCCCTATTTTTTTTTTCTCTATGAATAATACTTTTACGGTAAGAGCAAAGCACACTTTGTGTTCATAATGGGTGATAATGATGTGTTACATTGGTCCTTGTTCTTTAATACAGTTACTGCTGTAATTATTATATCCTCACTTTCATTATGTAAGGATTAGAGGTCATGTTGCTTATATTGGAGCATTTAAACATATGTTTAGGGAAAACTGATATATCTTTTTGTTGTTGTTTGGAGTCAGTGGAACAGATCATAGAGATCTGTACTTGACAGTGGTCGGAAGGAGTGAATTAGAGGGGTCTGCCCATTTGGATGGGAATAGTGGGTTTGTTTTTTCACATAGTTCAGTATTCGTTTGTTGTGTATGTTCAGTTGCACATGTTGTCCCTCTCAGGCATGTTTGTAGAATATTTATGCCATTTTCCTTTGAGTTGACATGACACAAGGAATAGAAATTAAATGTACATCCTGGAATTGCAGAGGCCTACATAAATCTAAGAAAATTAAGCAGGTTATGAATAAACTGAAGGACTTGGAATCTAAAATAGTT
>NW_015153030.1:5186-6918 GCF_000732505.1 Cyprinodon variegatus | reverse complement strand
TAAGAAAAGGGAACAGTTAGAATTTAAAATAAAAACACTTGAAGAACAGGTTTTTAGAGATGGTAACTCATCAGCTGAGAAGGAATTATTGTTGTTAAAAGCACAATACAATAAAGAATCTGCTGACAGAGCAGCCTCCAGTTTACCAAGGTTAAATCAATCGTTCTATGAACAAGGAGAAAAGCCCGGGAAACTCTTAGCATGGCAAATTATGCAGATGGAAGCCCAAAAAAAAACATAACATCTATTACCAATAGTAAAGGGGAAAATGTGGTAGAGCCGACCAAAATTAATGAAGAATTTAGAAAATATTATGAAAGACTTTATGATTCTCATGATACCTCTGATTTACAGTAACATAATATTTTTCTTAACAAGTTAGATATTTCAAGTATAGATGAAGATTATAGACAACAATTGGAGGCCGAAATGAATGAAGAGGAAATAAGTAGGGCAACTGACAGCATGAATCTGGGGAAAAAAGCAGGACCTGATGGGTTCCCAACAGATTTCTACAAGAAATTTAAAGAGCAACTAATAAAGCCTATACTAGAGATGTTTCAGGAAGGTTTTCTCATGGTGGGCTCCCTAAATCAATGATGGGAGCATTAATTATTTTGTTACCCAAGCCAGGGAAACCCAATAATAAGTGCGAAAACCTGAGATCAATAAGCCTACTTAACGCCGACCTTAAAATACTTTGCAAATTATTAGCAAAACGTTTGCAAGATTCACTTCCTTCAGTGATACATAGGGATCAAAATGGTTTTATTTTTGGACGCCAAGGTCTGCATAATGTCAGAAGGCTTTTTAACATTATTCATGGCCTAGACAACATATCAGATAAGGCTCTGCTTTCTCTGGACACCGAGAAGACATTCGACAGGGTTGAGTGGCCCTACCTTTTTAATGTCTTGAGTCGATTTGGTTATGGAGATACATTTAAAAAATGGGTGCAATTGTTATATTTGAATCCTACTGCGGAAATATTGACAAATAAGAATGTATCAACCCCAATCACTATTAAACGTGGACGTCGTCAAGGGTGTCCGTTGTCCCCATTGCTATTTACGTTAGCAATGGAACCTCTGGCCAAAGCTGTAAGGTCTCATCAATCTATAACAGGTATTACAATTGGACAAGTAGAGCACAGACTCTCATTATATGCAGATGATGTCATCCTGTTCATCTCAAACCTAAATAGATCTGTCCCAACTTTGTTAAAACTTATAGAGGAGTATGGTCACATCTCAGGGTATGTCATCAATAGATCTAAATCATCTGCGTTGTTATTGGATGAGAGAGAAAATGAAACACCACCTCAGGTTCTTTCTCAATTTAAAGTTGTTAGTGCATTTAATTACTTAGGAATTCAGGTGCTTTCAAATTTGGATATAATCGTCAAAAATAACTATGGACGTTTGACAAAAGAGATTACTGAGAATGTCAATAGATGGATGTCCCTCCCCATGTCATTGATTGGTAGGATCAACATTTACAAAATGAGTATACTTCCAAAAATATTATATGTTTTTCAGAATGTCCCCCTGCCGCCTCCTGCAGACTGGTTTAGTAAAATGAAGAAATTAATGATTAGTTTTATATGGGAAAATAAACGAGCCAGGGTTAGATTGTCTCTCTTACATTTACCCTACAGTGAAGGAGGACTGATGTGGCTGAATATAGTCTGGTATTACTGGGCAGCCCAGCTTAGGACCATTCGATATTATTT
>NW_015153030.1:0-1214 GCF_000732505.1 Cyprinodon variegatus | reverse complement strand
GCTAACTGAACTATCATCTCTGCAGACTCCAGTGAACCTGCCCCCAGGCCTGAACCAGTTCCAGTTGAAATATTCTTGTGCTTGTGTAACAATAAACCTTGTTAAACTTTTCATCAGCTTCCGTTTGTGTTCTGCATATTGGGCTTACTCAGTAACCAATCATGACAGAAAACTGCGGCCAAACACAAAGCCCAGCAGATCTCCGCCGTTGGTTAGAAGAGCAAGACGCTCAGATCCAAGGACAAGCTCAAACCCTCCGTGAGTTACATACCCAGATTGAATTTCATAACCAAATACTTCAAACGTATGCTGGCTACATGGGTAGCCCTAACACTGCATAAGCAGCACGTCCGTTTCCGGATCCACTTCCGCCTCCAAGGTCACCGGCAGTGACGTCATCTCCTGAGTTCCGCCCTGGTCTCCCTGAAAAGTTTTCAGGTAATCAGAAAGACTGTAAAGGTTTTTTTGTTTCAATGCCATCTTATTTTTGAGAACTCTCCTGGCAGTTTTCCAACTGATAAGAAGAAAATAACTTTTATTTTGTCCCAACTAACCGGACGAGCCCTTGAGTGGGCGGAGGCAAGGTTTGCCTCCGAGGACAGCTTCAGATGTACGTTCTCTGAATTTGTTTCTGAATTTTCCCAGGTGTTTAATCAGGATTCTGATCAAACAATTGACTCTCGAGCTCTGCTGAATCTAAGACAGGGAAATTCCTCTGTAGCTGATTTTTTCCATTAACTTCCTGGTCAAAGCCGCAGCTTCCGTATGGAACCAATGTGCTCTCAAAAGTGCATATTTCCAGGCTTTGAATGACAATATCAAGGATGAACTTGCAACTCTCGATGAACCAGCTAGTCTGGAGGATTTAATCCGCCTAACAATTAGATTGGACAACAGACTTCGTGCTAGAAACAGTTCTAGACAAAAAAGTCAAGGTTTTTCAGTGTCAGCCACTGCATTCAATAATGCTTCTGTTTTTTCTGGATCCACAGAACCCGTTTCCAAGCCGAGGCCTTAAACCCAGTCTCTCTCTATGCCTGTCCAGGTATCTCACTCGGTTGAGACCGAAGCCGAACCTATGCAGGTTGGACACACAAGGCTAACCCCTGAAGAAAGACTAAGATGTTTCAGGGGCAAATTGTGCATCTACTGTGGTGAGACTGGCCATTTTATTGCCTCATGCCCAGCTAAGTCAAAAGCCGGGGCCCGTCAGA
>NW_015153029.1:17786-21232 GCF_000732505.1 Cyprinodon variegatus | reverse complement strand
TCCTCATCTCCCTCATCTTCCTCATCTCCCTCATCTCCCTCATGTCGCTCATCTTCCTCATGTCCTCATCTTCCTCATGTCGCTCATCTGGTTCATGTCGCTCATGTCCCTCATCTTCCTCATCTTCCTCATCTTCCTCATGTCGCTCATCTTCCTCATGTCGCTCATGTCCCTCATCTTCCTCATCTTCCTCATCTCCCTCATCTCCCTCATCTTCCTCATCTCCCTCATCTCCCTCATGTCGCTCATCTTCCTCATGTCGCTCATCTTCCTCATGTCGCTCATCTTCCTCACGTCGCTCATCTCCCTCATCTTCCTCATCTCCCTCATCTCCCTCATGTCGCTCATCTCCCTCATGTCGCTCATCTCCCTCATGTCGCTCATCTTCCTCATGTCGCTCATCTTCCTCATGTCGCTCATCTTCCTCACGTCGCTCATCTTCCTCATCTTCCTCATCCTCAGACATAAAGTCTGGATTAAATAAACTGAAGATGAATCAGCAGGTTTAACTAATTCAGACCCTGAACTCTAAACTGATCTAAAGTCAGGAACTCGGTTCCACAGCGGCGGCTATCGATAGTTCAATCAACTCTAACTAGTTCCACTCAGAGCTAAACAATAGGAAAAGCCATTAGTCACCATGGCAACAGGAAGTGCCTATTTCACCCCGCTGGAAGAAGAAATTCTAACACAGAAATAAAAAAGGAGAGTGTTTAAAAACAGAGAAACGGCACTAGAGCTACAAAGGAAGAAGATTGTTGCTTCAGTTAATGTAGAAGTTTATCTGAAGTGTCTATGGCAAGCCGTTTTTATATTTATTATAAACTCTCTCTGTTGTTCCGTCTGTAGATCACTGAAATAAGATTCTTCCTGATCAAAATCACTCCTGGACTGAACTGTAATCATAGATTTTCTAGATTACATTTTCAGAAACTAAATTTCAGAAAATAAAAAAACAAAATGATGCTAGTAAAAATAAAAGTTTAATATATCTAGAAATGTTTCCACATTTTAAACTTTCCTTCACAGTTAAAATAATACAAATGCTGAGCAGTGATATTAGGAAGATGGAGATCTATAACTCATTTCTAGACATGCAGAATGTTTATTCTAGATTTGGAGAATGTCATTATGTTTGAAATGTTTATTTAGACAAAAATATTCTTTCACATATTCAGTAAAACTAATAAATATCGATACGTTTTGCCATAGTGGTTACCATAATAATATCACGGGATTATTTCTTGAACAGTCGTAGATCAATGGATCTATTTAGGTGAAATCTGTCAGCAGGTGAAGATGAGGAATAAAATGTTCTAATAAATAGAACCTGTTCATCTTGATTCGGCTGTTATCATCCCCATAAATGCTCCTTATTAGCGGCTATCAGGCCCATAGAATGGCTTCACGTTGGGCCGCTAGGCTCAGTAGGTCGGTATCAGCGAGTCAATCCTAAAGTCATTCCTTTCCCAGTGGAAATAATCTATTAATGCGTAATCTGGAAATAATTTCTGTAGTTTTTCATATACTATAAAAATAAAAATAAAATGATCCGCATCTCGCTCATATTAAACACATCTATCCTGTCACTGAGTTGTAGACGGGTTAGTTTAATGAGAAAACCTGCTGCTGACCAGGTTAGCTCTGGGAGGATGTTGCTATGGCAACAGAAACTGATGTCAGGTTTAGGAAATGTCGTTTTCAGTGAACCTGCTTCATGAAGCGGAGCCCAGCTGGATGCTGGTTCTGACCCGGTTCAGTCTGCCTGGGGTCACAGCGCCCTCTCCTGGTGATGTCATCAATGTCTCTGCAGAGCCCACACATCCTGGTCAGAGGCTGTTCTGACCATAGCGTGCGGGGCGCCGCTGCTAACGCCCCTTAACGCGGCTCTGGACGCTGATGACCAGTTCTTCATGGAACCGCAGCTCTGCTGTGAAACGGGTCTGATTCTGATCAGCTGTCGTTCCCAGCAGGTTACCGCCTGAGCTTTCCCACCCTGGACTTCTGCACCGTCTGCTTCAGCGGCCGCTCTGACGCCGGCCGCTCTGATGCTGGCCGCTCTGATGCAGAAACACCCAGCAGTTAGTGTGGAGCATTCCCAGTCTGTGTTACTGGGATTGGACTTCCAGTTGGGCTCAGTGTGCGCTCTAAGCAGTGGAAGGAGGTTGCTCTCTGCGGAGCTGTGAGTTGAAGCGGCGGTTGTGAGCGCGCTCCCAGTGAGTCGTCACATTCCTGAACCGGATGGTCGGGTTAGTCATCAGCCTGAGCACAGCCGGGCTTTGTTCTGCCTGCTGGTTAATAAAGTCCATTAATGTTCAACGCGTCTGCGGGAACACGCGCCCTCTGATTGGTCAGCTCTGTCTGAGGCTCTTTATCTACTCGGGGCCCTCATGTGGGGCCCCTGATGGTGGAGCCCGTTGTTTTTAGATGGTTTCTGAACCTTCAGCTGTCTGAGCAGGATGACTGTATCTGTAGATGGTCTGATTACCCCCCCCCCCCCCCCCCCCCCCGTGCCAAGCCCTGCCACGCCTGCTGTGCCACGCCCGCTGTGAAATAAGAAAAAAAGATTTTTAGCGACATCTAACATCCAGACTGCAGACCGCAGCAACATGAACACCCCCCCCCCCCCCCCCCCCCCCCCCAACCCGACCACAACCAGCATGACTCAGCCTGGTTTTGGTTTCAACAGCAGGCGCCGGTGGCAGCGACTGCAGAGGGACGGAGCTCCTGTCTGAGCTGATCAGCAGTCATTCCAGATGTTTGCTTCCCTCATTAAAGCAGCTATGGATGAAAACAGGCCGTCACCAACCTAGCTAACATCACCGTCCTGCTAAAAACCAAACAGAAAGTGAATGTTTCTAATTCCTCGTCTGAAAGCTGCTGGAAATAAAGGAAGCAGCAGGAAGGCTTTTATTTTGGCGGTCCCTGCTCTCCTGATGGTGGAGCTACAGTGAAGCAGAGCGGTTAGCGCCACATTATGAGGAGAAGCTTCCATCCATGGTTCCTCTGAGACACAGGAACCCACAGACCGCCGCGCTCTGATGATGAGGTCCTGCTGGCGGTCGGCGGCTCCAGTGGAAACGCCGCCTGCTCTGCTCTGCGAACCGTCTGATTATGTAAACATGTGAGCTGCTGTTTGAGGAGAACAGGTGCTGCTTTGTGCTGCTTCCAGCTCTCTGTCCCTGAAATAATGAAGACGCAATAAATGGAACATGGTGTGAAACCGCCAGCTGTGATGTCACAGGCCTCCATGATGGAGCTGGAAGCTTCCAGGTCTGGTTCTGGAAAGGTTCTTGCCTCATTTCCACTACCCTGCAGAAACCATGCAGGGAGTGGTCCCAGCACGGTGACCATGGTAACGGTTGAGTTTAAATGGCAGGAAAACTGAACCAGACCGTGCTAATCTGGTCCGGAGGGCCCGGTTCCAGGGTTCATAGAGGGTCCGG
>NW_015153029.1:12647-15985 GCF_000732505.1 Cyprinodon variegatus | reverse complement strand
TTCATAGAGGGCCCGGTTCCAGGGTTTATCTCTGAGCAGGTGGGTCAGTCAGAACCTCCTGGTCCAATAAAGCTCCAGTTCTCCAGGTGTTGATGTCAGGAGCTCCTGCTGCTCCACACTGATGGGGTCTGTTAGCTGCTGAGGTTCTGGCCGTCTGCTGGTCACTGCTCTCAGCCATATGGGCCGGTCTGGATCTGAACGTCTGCAGAGTCCCCCTCCGTCACAGCTGCATGCCCCCCCCCCACACACACAGACATTTTTTGGTTTCTCCCAGAGGATAAACTCCCAGGAATAAACAGGAATGCTGTCACACCCAGCTGCTGACATCTCTCCCGGCGGTTGGTGTCAGGCAGGTACGGACTTGTAGGGACTGGAGGTTCAGTCTAGTTTGGACCTGGAAAGGTTCCAGTGGAAATCAGCCCACAGCGTCTTCCTCTCTCCACATTCAGAACATCAGAACCTCATTTCAGAAGGTTGGTCTGAAAACCAGCAGAACCCTGAGCTGCTGCTGGTAGAACCAACCAGAACCGTCACAGACCGACCCCCCCCCCATCAGACATGTCGGGACATGCAGTCCGACTGGTTCTGGGTGCTGCTTCATCTCAGCCATTCAGACCCGGTTCTGTGGTTCCACCTAAACTGGACCTCATTGTTTTGGTTCTGTTCCCTTTAAGTTCTAAGGTGTTCCAACTGGAACCGGATCAGCTGCCCCAAATCCAGTAAGGAGTCATTTCTGATGCCGGTCAGAACCAGGCTGGTTCTGGAGAAGTGGGCCGAGTCCTCGTAAGAACAGGGGCCCGAGTCCGTCTCTAAGGGTCCGGACTGACGGAGACTTCGGTCTGCTTACATCGGTCCAGGTGTGGACCAGAACCTGAGCTCAGCAGGGTCCATGTAGAACTGCACAGAACCGGCACTGACTGAGGTCCAGCGGTGCCGCCGTGCCTTTCACTGGCGCTCTGGTTCTGTTGGTCCGTCCTTCTGGGCCCAGACTGGTTCCGCAACCAGTAGGACCGGGTCTACTGACCCAACGTCTGTCTGTGGCCTTCCTTCCTTGCTTCCTTCCTTCCTTCCTTCCTTCCTTCCTTCCTTCCTGGGAACCTTGGTGGAACTTCAGGTTAGTAGTTAGTAGACCGTGACGCCTCCTCAGTGACTTCCTGTGTCTGCAATGGCTGGAGTCCCCAGCAGCTGTCCTGGGTCTGCCTGGGTCTGGGTGGGTCTGCCTGTCTCTGGGTGGGTCTGCCTGGGTCTGGGTGGGTCTGCCTGGGTCTGGGTGGGTCTGCCTGTCTCTGGGTGGGTCAGCCTGGAGGTCTGGCTGTGGGTCTGGTTCTGCCTCCTCAGTCTAACTAAAGGGAGCAGGTCCCATGATGCCGTTCTGTCTCCCTGCCCCCCTCCCTCAGCAGGGGGAGTCATTGAGGCGTGGAGTGTGACTGAGAGGCAGGTGCAGATGTCTCTGGGGAAAAGCTGCTTTCTGCTCCACTTCCTTCCTGCAGACTGACCCAGAATCACAATAAACGGCTCATTTTATCACCCTGACTGCTGGTCTGTGATAATCGACCCGGTTGCTGCAGACTGAGGATCTGCTTAAGGTTTAGGGGCGGGGCCTCTGAAGGAAGCTCTAACCTCTCTGGCCGCCTTGCTGCCCTGAGGCCAGGGGCGTCAGCAGAACCAATGCTATACGGGGGCAAAGTAGGGCACCCAAAGAAATGAGCGCGTGATGCGTGCAACAAAATCATTTTATGGACAATGATTGATTTTAGAAAAAACATTGGCACAGATAATTTATAGCACTTATTTATTATTATAAAGCATCATAAATGAATTTTCTGCGTCATTGAATATCTACCTGAACCAAAGTGAATTGAATCGGCCCTGGTGAACTAACCGTGTTTCTCTGATGCACTACTGATGGAGGCTCAATTTATCTGCATTAAATATGTCAGCAAACATGAACTTAAAGCTGAAAACTGCGATGATGCGGTGATGATGCGGTGATGATGCGGTGATGATGCTGTGATGATGCGGTAATGATCCGGTGATGATGCCGTGATGATGCTCTGATGATGCGGTGATTATCTTGTACATCATGGCCAGAAGCTTCCTTTGTTTCCCATTGTGCTCCTCATCATTCAGACCTAAATCCTTATTTTTAAATGAATGAATCACTGATAGTATCCGTGCCTCAGGCATCCACAGCAGGGCCCCCGTGAAAAGGGTCTGCTGATGTCTGAGGGCCTCGCAGTGAACCTCAGGACGGATCTAGCTGCTCCAGCTCTGCTGAGCTGTCGTCCTGTTTAGCCCCAGCCTTTGTGTGGAAGGTTGCTGGTTCACTCCTATTTGCATGAGCCTGGCATTAGCTTCACTGATTTGAATAACCAGGTTGGGTTGGGGGGGGGGCAAAGCGTGTGGTCTACTGCTGCGATCCGGGATGGAAAAGGAAATCTGTGGTGAAACAGTTTGTCTCCATTTGGTCCCTAATGATGAGCATCAGCTGCCTTCCTGTCTGTTAGGCCACGCCCACTGCAGCCCAGCCTCACTGAGACTTGGTTCAATGGCAGCAGCTGAAAACCAGACGGAATCGGAGCGAGGGAGACGAGACGGGCCTCCGTGTTACGATGTTCTTAACCCAGAAACGTCCATTAGCTGGAAGTCACTGACTGGATGACCTCAGATTTCCTTGGAGGCGGAACCTGGAACGATCCTCGGAAATTCCCTCTGCTTTTATTTTACAATAGTTCTTCAACCCCTTTTTTTTTTTTTTTTTTTTTTTTTTTTTTTCAACAGTAAATACGAGAATTTAACCCATGGGGGGGTGGCGGCCTAGTGGTTAGAGCATAGGGCAGAGGTCACGGTTTAGGGACCTGGGTCCGGACCCAGACCCGGATCCACCTGCTGGCTAATCTGGACCCAAACTGATTTAAAACATTTATAAATTACCGCATGTTGTCCGAAGACAGACTCTAAACGTCACTTGCTCCGCTTCTCCTGTTGCCCTGAAATCCCCCATCCTCCATCACCCCCCCGCAGCGCTGGGGGCGGTTCCTGGGAATCAGGAAATTCTCTATAAACCAAACTGAACGATTGTTGTTCTCTACTTCAAAAACCACTTTACATTTTAAAATGCTTGCCACTCTGGGTCCCTGAGCAAGACCTTTAACCCCACACTGCTCTCCAGGCGCCGCATAATGGCAGCCCACTGCTCCTCAAGGGGAGGGGTTAAATGCAGAGTTAATTTCATTGCTCTGTACTGGTGACGATGGAATGACAATAAAACGCTGGAAAATACGTCTTCATAAGGAGGAGGTGTTAGCCACATTAGCAGTTTATCATTTCCTGATCTC
>NW_015153029.1:9840-11259 GCF_000732505.1 Cyprinodon variegatus | reverse complement strand
GGGGGGGGGGGGGGTTATTATGGGATGGCTCAGCAGCTGCTTCCTGTCCTTCCTCATGTTTATTCTGATACAGAATAAACAGTCTTCATTTTTAACAGCATAAACATTTATTCTCTGGTTGGAACCAAAATGTCTGCTTCCTTCTTATTTAGCAGCAGATAAACTCTATAGAAATGTTATGATCAGGGCTGATGATGGGTTCAGGTTCATCCAGACGTGTTGGACTCTGTGCAGAGAGACGGAACCGCAGTCATTCAGCTGCACCCCCCACCCCCCCCGCAGTAACGCCGCCATCAGCTGCCCTGAGAAAGACGCCTGCAGAGCTGCTAAAACAGTTTGACACCTTCTGAGGGGAGGGGGGGTTCCTCTTCCTGTTGACACTGCAGCAGCCTGAACCAAACCAGCAGATGGAGGAACTTCAGGAGCCTCTGGGCCCAAAGGGCCTCAGCTTTGGCCCCTGCACAGGCTTTTATTTTGAAAGGTCGGACTACTTCTTCTGTGACAGTTGGCTTAGCTCCATCAGATGGATCCTGGTTCTACTCTGATTGGCGGGCTGGTTCTGTTGGGTTTAAACGGACCCGGCTGGTTCTGCTGGGAGGACGACCTGTCCCTCCAGGGGTCTGACGGGGTGGGAGGAGTCTGACGGGGTGGGAGGAGTCTGACGGGGTGGGAGGAGTCTCAGGATGTTGTCATTAACACTTCCTGTGTTTGTGTCTTCAGATCACCAGAAGCTGGAGCGCGAGGCGCGGATCTGCCGCCTGCTCAAACACGCCAACATCGGTAGATATGACCACCCATCCACACTGTTCATTTATTCTATTCACTTTATTTCTATGCTCCAATTCACATCCTATCATCTCAGGACACTTTCTAGATCCAGATCAGTCAGATCATTTAGCCACTGACTCTACAGGATGAATAGGTAGATATAGGAGATATAGAATCTGCAGCAATAGAGGAGAGGAACCAGAACCAGGCTCAGTGTGAGCGGCCATCTGCTGAGGCCCACTGGGGTTCAAGGAGACAGAAGCAGAGGCTTCATGAGGCTGTGCTGTGTGGCTCCGCCCCCCAGCGCCGTCCTGTCCTTCCTGCTCTATTTCCAGCAGACTGGAGCATCTGGCCGCTCCGCACGCTCCCCCATCATCAGATGATGCAACGCTGTTTCTACTTCAGATCTTTGCATTTTCAGGAAAGCTCAGTGTTGCGCAGAAATCCAACATGGCCGCCCATGTTTGATGAGAAGCGTCGGATCAGAATGAGACCTTCTGCTCAACATGCTGAGAAAACGGGACGAAAACCTGAGAATAATTCACTAAAAGATTAAAGTCGCTCAGTTATGAACCAACTAGGCTTCTTCTTTAGCTCCTAATCTGGCATTATTCCAGCTTTAATCTGGCATTATTCCAGCTTTAATCTGGC
>NW_015153029.1:2182-4139 GCF_000732505.1 Cyprinodon variegatus | reverse complement strand
ATAGGGGTGAGGGATTAGGGGATAGGGGTGAGGGATTAGGGGATAGGATGGACAGTCAGACCCTGTCCCGGTCTGCGTCTCCTCCTGGTTCCTTTTGCTCCGATGATCAGACATGTTTCGGTTTCTCCTCCAGCCGGAGAACCTGCTGCTGGCCAGCAAGCTGAAGGGGGCGGCGGTCAAACTGGCGGACTTCGGCCTGGCCATCGAGGTCCAGGGGGACCAGCAGGCCTGGTTCGGTGAGTACTGCATGCTTCCGCTCCGTTAGAACCTGGTTCGGTCCGACGGAGCTGCTCTGTCACAGGGATCTGGTTCTGGATGGAACCGGTTCTGGCTCTGTTCCCCGTTTACCATCAGCTGGATTCCTTCTGGCCGCTTCAGAACTAGGTGTCCTGCTCATGACCCGGTTCTTAGAACCGTCCTGGTTCTGAGTAGAAACAACACCAGAGTTCTGCTCAGAACCGGCTGGGTTCCGGGCCAGTCCAACCTGCGGGCTAACTGGAGCCCGGCCCAAAGAGGAATGGTTGATGGCGTTTTGCCTGGTTGGTTCTGATGCTGTAGAACCTTTTAATGGACCCGGCACCCGGCCCGGTTTAACCCTGGTGTTTGTGGTTTCAGGTTTTGCCGGGACGCCGGGGTACCTGTCTCCAGAGGTCCTGAGGAAGGACCCGTACGGGAAGCCGGTGGACATGTGGGCCTGTGGTGAGCCGTCCTCCATGTTGATCCCATTCAGGGTCCATCAGTTTTAACAGAATGAAACTAGAATCAGAGAAACGCTTCCAGATGTTGGACCTGCTGACGGTTCTGGTGGGACCTACTGGCGGTTCTGGTAGGACCTACTGGCGGTTCTGGTAGGACCTGCTGGCGGTTCTGGTAGGACCTGCTGGCGGTTCTGGTAGGACCTACTGACGGTTCTGGTAGGACCTGCTGGCGGTTCTGGTAGGACCTACTGACGGTTCTGGTAGGACCTGCTGACGGTTCTGGTAGGACCTGCTGACGGTTCTGGTAGGACCTGCTGGCGGTTCTGGTGGGACCTGCTGGCGGTTCTGGTTCCATCTGCTTCATAAAGACCAGCTGAACATCTGGATCGGTGGAACCAGATGTTCTGTTGCTCTGATCATCTGTCGTAAATGTTCCTGCTGATGTCATGTCTGAAAACGCTCGGTCTGGCCCGGTTCTGTGACCCGGGTGTTCTGGTTCTGTTCCAGGGGTGATCCTCTACATCCTGCTGGTGGGCTACCCTCCGTTCTGGGACGAGGACCAGCACCGCCTCTACCAGCAGATAAAAGCCGGAGCCTATGACGTGAGCCGCGCTGCCGTAGAACCCCGAGCTCCGGGTCAGAACCGGATCCGTTCTGCTAACCGTGTCCGTGTCCGTGTCCCTGCAGTTCCCGTCCCCAGAGTGGGACACGGTGACGGCCGAGGCCAAAGACCTCATCAACAAGATGCTGACCATCAACCCGGCCAAGAGGGTCACAGCCGCCGACGCCCTCAAACACCCCTGGATCTGTGTACGTCTCTGAGCCGCCTGCAGCCCTCTGACCCCTTCCTGAGAGTCACCTTTGACCTTCTGCTGTCTCTGTATCCATAGCAACGCTCCACAGTGGCCGCCATGGTCCACAGGCAGGAGACAGTGGAGTGCCTGAAGAAGTTCAATGCCAGGAGGAAGCTGAAGGTAGGTGTGCTGCTTCTACCGTTCCAACCGGTTCTAACCAGTTCCAACCGGTTCTAACCAGTTCCAACCGGTTCTAACCAGTTCTAACTGGTTCCAACCGGTTCTAACCAGTTCTAACTGGTTCCAACCGGTTCTAACTGGTTCCAGTCGGAACTAACCAGTTCTAACTGGTTCCAACCGGTTCTAACTGGTTCCAGTCGGATCTAACCGGTTCTAACTGGTTCCAGTCGGATCTAACCGGTTCTAACTGGTTCCAGTCGGATCTAACCGGTTCTAACTGGTTCC
>NW_015153029.1:0-1826 GCF_000732505.1 Cyprinodon variegatus | reverse complement strand
GGTTCTAACTGGTTCTCCTCTCTGCAGGGAGCCATCCTGACCACCATGCTCGCCACTCGGAATTTCTCAGGTAACTCTTCCTCTATAGATCCCCCCGCTGCCTCATGTCGGGGTCTCAGTGGCCTTTGGTTCCTGCTGACTCGGACCGGAGCTCCAGGTCCAAACCCTGAGGGACCGGTCCAGCAGAACTCTGATGTTCTCAGCAGTGACTCTTTTCTTCTTCTTCCCTCCTTCTCTTGTTCTTCTGCTCCAACCCGGAAGGTGAGAGTCTAGTTCTCCTTCTGGGTCCGGTTTGGTTCTGGCCAAATATCTGGTCCAATGGAGTAACTGCATAGAGCTCCAGAGTGGCTCGCTGGGTGTTCAGAGGTCAAAGGTCAGCCTGCTCATCTACCTGGTTGCTCTCAGATGGTTCCACTGCTCTCATCTGAAGCACGGCTGTTAAGCTAGTTAGCATTTAGGGTAACACAAGCTAAAAGGTTGACTGACTCCACCATCAGCCAATCCAGGAGACGGGGCCTCCAGGAGACGGGGCCTCCAGGAGACGGGGCCTCCAGGGGACGGGGCCTCCAGGGGACGGGGCCTCCGGAAGACGGGGCCTCCGGGAGACGGGGCCTCCGGGAGACGGGGCCTCCAGGAGACGGGGCCTCCAGGAGACGGGTCCTCCAGAAGACGGGGCCTCCAGGGGACGGGGCCTCCAGGGGACGGGGCCTCCATGGGACGGGGCCTCCATGGGACGGGGCCTCCAGGAGACGGGGCCTCCAGGAGACGGGGCCTCCAGGGGACGGGGCCTCCAGGGGACGGGCCTGTGTGTCCGGCTCCTGGTCGTGGCTTTAGTCTGTGGTTGTGGTTCCAGGGGGGCTGGATGAAGGTTAAATATCCTCCATGATGGCGGCAGAATGTGAACTGATGGAGGCCCCGTCTTCTGGAGGCCCCGTCCCCTGGAGGCCCCGTCTTCTGGAGGCCCCGTCTCCTGGAGGCCCCGTCTTCTGGAGGCCCCGTCTTCTGGAGGCCCCGTCTTCTGGAGGCCCCGTCTCCTGGATTGGCTGATGAAGGTGATGAGGAGCTGCGGGCTGACCTTTGACCTCTGGTCCCTCCAAAGCCCCTCCCCCCAAGGCTTCCAGTAATTGATTGGATCGGATCAGAACCTGGTTCTGACCCGTCTGGGTTCTTGTTAAACTCGCTGCTGCTAATTTTCTCTCATTGTTGTTTGTTTTTTGCAGTAGCCAGGGGCCTGATGAACAAAAAGACAGACGGCGTCAAAGTAAGGCTCCGCCCCCTGTCTCCTTGCCCCTCCTCTGTCTTGTAGCCCCTCCCCTGTCCGTGGCTCCACCCTTTGTTTCTAAGCCCCTCCCCCTGTCTCAAACTGCTATGTTTCCTCAAACATTCTGGTGAAACGGATCAAACCAGGGCTTTGCGCTTCCCTCACTGCTCACCAGAGGCTCCGCCTCCACGCTCTGAGTGAAGGAGCAGCTGCTGCCAGAACCAGGGGATGAGGTTCTGCTCCGCTTCTCATCCTGGTTGTTCTGATCCTGAAGCTTTCTGGTCGTTTCTCTGTGGCTGCAAAGGTTCTGCTGGGTTCATGCTGCTGTCCCTCAGCAATAGGTGGAGGCAGGGCATCCGGGTCTGCCAGATCCAAACCTCTGATATCTTTCTGTTTGGGTTCCTTTACCCAAGTAGGTACCAGTAGAACCTGGATCGGGTCTCAGGCTTTATTTTCCAGTTTTGGTTCCATTGTCTTTTCTCTCTTTATTCAAATTCAATTCTATTCAGTTTATTTCTATAGCTCCAATTCACATCATATCATCTCAGGTCACTTTATAGATCCA
>NW_015153028.1:19816-21245 GCF_000732505.1 Cyprinodon variegatus | reverse complement strand
CAGTCCAGAGTGAACTTCTGTGTTAAGACTGTTTTCCCGATGCCAGCCACGCCCATCGTCATCACGGTTCTGATCTGACTCCTTCCTTCTGGTGATTTGAAGATGTCTTCTGATCTTATTGTTTCTCCTGGTCTGTTTTGTTTCCAGGATGCTGCTTCAATCATTCTGACCTCATGTTCATCGTTGACCTCTGTAGTCTTTCCCTCTGTGATGTAGAGCTCTGTGTAGATCTCATTCAGAAAGGTTTCCTTTCCAGCTTTAGCAACGCCTTCAGAGACACGTTCAAACTCTTTCTTCAGAGACGCTTTAAGGTCATGTTGACATTGACCAACAACCTCTGAATAAAGAGACAAAGATGGAAGAATATTTTTAGAAAAACATAAAGAATAAGAACAATTTCTAACATTCTCTGGTGGGTCTTTGTTTTTCTATGCAAGAAACATTTCTTTTTAACACAGGTGTCAATGTCGGTGTCACAAGGCTCAGAAATAAAGGACTCAAATGCAAGACCTGACACAGTGGATTAAAACTCAAAGTTCTTTTAATTCAGTCCAGGGTTGAACACCAAAAAATCCAGCAGAAACAGAAGTATCAAAAAACGGAGGCAAAGACAGGTCCAAATCCAAGCAGGGGTCAAAACACTAGAAAGCTAAATCTAACAGGCAAAAAGGCTGGAACGCTAAGCTCAAAGAACAAAGACGAACTGGCAAAGGGAAGCTGCAAGGATGGGAACTAAATACTCTAACAAACAAAAGAGGAGCACATACACCAGGTGAATTGCATTAGGCTGTGGCAGATCCTGATTGCAGGAAGGAACTCAGGAAGTGAAGCTGCCTAAAACGAGAGAGAAAATGAGTACCAAAATGAAACAGGAAGTGAAAAGACAAGGTAATAAAAGTGACATCAATCTAATCAGGACTGCCCCTGACAGTCGGGAGGTATTCCCTGTATCCAACCAGTTTCTTATGTACAAAATGTTTGTGCTGCTGTCAAAATAAAAGATTATATTATGAAGAAATTCTAAGGCTTGCACCTGTCACTTAACCAATTCAATTCAGCTTATTTATATAATGCCAAATTCACAACACATTTCATCTCAAGTCACTTTACAGTTCAACCAGATGATCCAGTCAAACTGGTTCAACGTTTTCTATCTAAGGAAAACCAGTTGATTGCATCGACTCATTGACTCTTCAGCAATCCCTCACACTAAGCATGCTTGTAGCGACAATGGAGAGAAAAAAACTCCCTTTTAACATGAAGAAACCTCCAGCAGAACCAGGCTCAGTGTGAGTGGCCATCTGCTGAGGCCGACTGGGGTTAAAGGAGACAGAAGCAGACATAGAAAAAGAAGCATAGATACAAAAGGCAACTGTCAACCAGCTCCACAGGCGGCCCTGTTCAGGAAACACACAGCCAGGCAGATGAG
>NW_015153028.1:15045-18440 GCF_000732505.1 Cyprinodon variegatus | reverse complement strand
TCCTCAGAGTGACCCAAAGATCTGTGTTAAACTCTGATCTCATTTAGAGAGAAGCAAGAGAGGAAATCAGGTCATCTGTGCTTCAGCATGTCTGGAAGGTTCTCCATCTCTGAAGCCAGTTCCTAATCACTATCACACTGTTCTCCAGAAAGAAGTTTATCTCAGAGAAGTTTAAACTGGTTCTGCCTCTGTGTGCCTCAGTCTGGCCCCAAAAACTTTTGTTGTATAATATGCCACATTATTTAAGATATACGGATGTAAAATATACAGATGTAAAATAGACATAAGTTTTCGTTATTTTATTTATTTAGAAATCATTATACATGAAAAACATAAACAATTTTTGGGGTCCCCTGTTTCCCCTCAGGGCCTAAGTAATCAATTAAGCTATGTTCACAATCACACAGCAGAGTGATGTGACCCAAATACAATTTTTTACACATATGCACCCTGCATCTGATCTTTTCATGATAGTCTGAACAACATGGTTGTATATGCAAATTGGCTATGTGGTCCTGAATACAAATGTTATCTTTTTAAATGCAAGCTGTATCTGTTGGGATCCTTAGGCTTGCCCACCAGAGGGTCCTCTTCTGTTTTATGTTGTTTTCTGTTAGGACTGGGGTTACTGTTGGGATCTGGAGAGTTACCACCTGTCGCCAGCAGAGAGCGCAGTGGGATTCCTGAGCTAGAGCTCTCAGCACACCTGGGAGTCATCAGCTCATCAGAAGGCCACACTACTTAAGCAGCAGTCAGACCTTCCTTCAACGCCGCAGTGTTTACCAAGTTTGGTTAGCAAACCCTAGCCTCTGTTTATCTAGTGGATTTCAGTAGACTCTTGAGAGAAACTGAATTCTAACCTGCCTCTATCTTCTCTACTCACAGAAAGCCTGACCAAGGTCTGAAGCTCTGGATGATCTTTACCTGAAAACCTGCCTGCCTGCCTGCCCAAGGAAGTCAAACCAGAAGGTCTCAGTCTGGATTCCTCCTTCAGCTCTTAGGGAAGAGCTGGGAAGCTAAACCTGAAGATCTCAGTCAGGATTCCTCCTTCTGCTCTCAGGGGAGAGCTAGGAAGCTAACCTGAAGATCTCAGTCTGAATTCCTCCCTCAGCTCTCAGGGAAGAGCTAGGAACAAAACTCACGGCTAAGACTCACTAGCCAGAAGCTAGACGCTGCTGCTGCTGAGCTCTCTGCAACTCCCACAATCTCTGGACCCAACCAGTTCCCCATTCCAAGGATCTGTCTGAACCTCTTCAAGGTACTTTCAGAATTCACTCTCTCGACAAACCATCTAACTGCCTGGCTAACTAAACTCTCACCTCTCCAGAAATAAGTGAAACCAGTCCCGGACCTGCACCAGAACCAGTCCTGATTTACTCTGTACATTTCCTTAATAAACCTTGTTACCTTTTACTCTGTCTCCTGTTGGTGTTCTGCATATGGGTTTAGCTCATTAAACCGATCATGACAGTATCAGAATGGCCAGGTCGCATTAATCAGACCTGAACGTTATTTATACTTAACAAAAGTCAAGAAGGAAAAACAACAACCATGGCGGACAATAATGCAGAGAGCAGTTTTTATTTTCAACCTTCTTGAAAAGATTGTGTTGTTAATACTCTGCCTGAGGTTGGGAAAGAAATGAAAGATTGCAAGATGCGCTCCAGCACAACCATCCATGTTTATTTCTGTAAACACATCACGCTCGCTTGTGATGTCATTGCGTCCTCTACTGCGCATGTGGGACACTTGAGTAGCGTGAATGCAGTTCATACAGAAGATCACATACAAGTCGCATATATTTAGAAATGTGAAAAACCACATAGAAGAATTGGATTTCACAAACAAATTGGAATTGAGCATCAAGGCCTGCAGTGTGAACGTAGCCTTAGATTGCTTAAGCCTTGGGCTGGCCCTTTACTGACAGAAAACCCTCATATATTTCAAATCAATTTCAGTTCAGTTTATAAATATAGCACCAATCCACGATAGCTCAGGATAACCTGAGCCACTCTAACTATAAGCTTTAGGTTTTAAGCCTAGTCTAGACAGGTGTCTGCCCCATGGACTAAAACTTCTAGATGGTTCCATAGGAGGCTAGAGGATCCCGATAACTAAAAGATCTGCATCTCATTCTACTTTTAGAAATTCTAGGAACCACTAGTAAACTCCTGAGGCTTCTGTAAGGCATATTGTGTCTCTTCCTGTTTTGGTTGTTGTTCAGTAGATCTACATGTTGTGGTGTTGCTCACACTCTCTCCATTTGAGCTTAAATCTCTTTGTCCAGAAGCAACTTTAAACACATTTTCCATTGCTGCATTTTTCTACTGGGCACTTGTCACAATCACAGGGTTTTTATTTCTGGTGGTAGCCTAGGCTAGCTTTAGCTTAGAACAGGGGTCGGCAACCCAAACTGCTCAAAGAGCCACATTGGACCCAAAACAAAAAATGAATGTGTCTGGAGCTGCAAAAATGTAAAAGTCTTCTATCAGCTTTGTATGGCAACACGGACTCTAAGTGTATTATCCCACTATAGAAAAGGACTATGTGGGCTTCAATATATAATAAGCATTCATGATTAAATGTTTATCCTGTAGCAAATGTCACATAGCAGCATGAGGAGAGGGAGGAGCAGTGAACGCTCCCATTGCACGGTCTAAGTTTTGTTGCATTGATGAAATTATAGAAACATGATAAAGGAATCTTTCTATGGTGGACGTGTTTCTGTTGGGAGGAGTTGATTGAGTCATGAGGAACCAAGCAGGAACTGACATCCATCAGAGCAGAGCTCTCTAACCCTGGAATCCCACATCCTCCGATTTGGGGAAAAAAATTGAAGAAAGTTCCCATCCCTGCATCAGAGCTCTACCTGTTTGGTCCTCTGTGGACTGTTTTCCATCCTCACAACCTAACTAGCAGCAGTAGTGGAGATGCAATCCACTCCTTAAATCTATCTTTGCTCTCCTTTAATTTATCCAGAAGTTCTGCAATCACACTTTTTCTCTCCCTCCCAACTTGGTGTCCGACTGCATATTTAGCCTTCCCTTAAAATGCCTTTCCAAATTTTTATTTTTATTTCTTACAACCTCTCATTACAAAGCAAAAATGCAGGCAACACTTTCACATTGATAATGAAAGCAAATGATTCAGTCTATTTGATCCTCTTTTCTCATCAGCTATCTTCCTTTTTCCCCTTTGGGATCTATGGTCCGAGACACACCTGCAGCTTTGTTTGCCTGGCACCGCGCCATGCTGGTTGCAAGTTATGGCCACTGATCTCTATGGCTATGACGCAAATTATTGTTTAAAGTTAATTATACAATTGTTTACAGCACTGGAAAAAAAAATTCTTTGACCTCCCAACACACACATATACATATACATATATATATATA
>NW_015153028.1:9016-13598 GCF_000732505.1 Cyprinodon variegatus | reverse complement strand
CTCAAAGAGAAGCCTGGACCCCGTCAAGGTAGAATCTGAATTATCAAAAGGACTCATTAATCATCTGCCTGCCCAGCTAATCAAACCATCATCTCTGCAGACTTCAGTGAACCCAGCCTGGACCTGTTCCAGACCCTGTACATTATTTTGTGTGTCAACATCTTAATAAACTCTGTTAAAATTTTACCCAGCCTCCGTTGTGTTCTGCATGTGGGTTTGATATTGAACCAATCATGACAGAACACTGCGGCCAAACACCAAACCCAGCAGACACCCCACGGAGCTTAACCAAGGAGCAAGCTGATCACACCCAGGAACACGATTCAACCCTCCGTGAGTTAAAGACCAATTCTGAGTCAAAGAAAACAAACGTTTTAAGGCTTCGGGAGAATCGCAAGATGGCCCCAGCTCAACTTCCGGTTCCGGAGTCAACTCCGCCTCAAGGGGCGGAGCCAGTCCCGTCACTTCCGGTTTCAGTTCCAAGGTCAGAACCAGTTCCGTCACTTCCTGTTTTCCGTCCTTCACTATTTTCTGGCGAATCTAGTGAATGTAACAGTTTTCTCTGGCAGTGCAGATTATTTTTTTAATTAAATCCGTCCTGTTTCCCTGACGATGAGAGAAAAATAGTTTTTATTCTCTCACAATTATCTGGTAAAGCCCGAGAATGGAAAGAGACCCGTTTTTCTCCTGGATCCATTATTACCTGTACTTTTGAACAGTTTTTAAACGGATTCACTCCAGTTTTTTCTGATAAACATTCTGAGACTCAAGGTCTGTCTAATTTCAAACAAGAAAATAGATCCGTAGAGGAGTTTTCAGTCGACTTCCGGGTTAGAGCTGCTGCTTCCTGCTGGACTGATTCTATGCTAAAAAACATCTACCTCAAATCCTTAAATGAAGAAACTAGAGACAAACTGGCAACTATTAATGAACCTGCGACCCTGGAAGAACTCATTTACACAGCCATTTATCATGATAACAGACTACGAGCAAGAATCAAGCCCAGATCTAGGAAACCAGTTCAACCCAGCTTAGCCCAGTCCAACCCAGCTCAGCCCAGTTCAGTCCAGATCTGCCCAGCCCAGTCCAGTCCAGCCCTGTCCAGCTCAGTCCTGCCCAGTACAGCTCTGTACGGCACTGTTCAGTCCGTCTCTGCCTGTTTCAGTCTGGTTCAGCCACCAATTACATGATCGTCAGTTAGTACCATCCATTAAGAAACTTATAATTAAACCACAAGTCACAACCTAATCAGTCAGAGCTCCCGTAGTCCATGAGTCAGACATCTGGAACTTCTTCTATGGGGATAGAGATGATCTGTTCCCCTTCTTGTCACCTCTTCATAAACCAACTAGACCCGCACCAGAACCCGCTAACACTCCAGTTAACCTTTTGTCTCAGTCAGCCTCTGAACCAATTAGTCCAGTTTCCTTAGAACCCCGACGTAAGAAACGGCGTCGCCGTAAGCCAGCTCTGAGCCGCCTAGAGACCCCCGAGCCAGCTCTTAGCCGTCTAAAGACCCCTGAGTTGGCTCTGTGCCGTCCAGAGACCCCTGAGTTGGCTCTGTGCCATCCAGAGACCCCTGAGCAGACTTTTAAAGAGGTGTCAGAATTCGGGGTATGTGGTTTTATGCCTCCTAGGGTCTCTCTGCAGGCACCTCAGACCGCCAAGGACCCTCTGCAGGCACTTCAAGCCACCTCAGAGACTGAACATGTGCCTCCATGGGCGGTTTCCTCCATGCTGGTTTTGGAGCCACAGTCGGTGGTCTCCTCTGTTCCTGATACGGGGCCACAGTTGGTGGTCTCCTCTGTTCCTGAGGTGGAGCCACAGTCGGTGGTCTCCCTTGTTCCTGACGTGGAGCCGCAATCGGCGGGCTCCTCTGTTCCTGTCAAGGAGCCGCAGGTGGCGGTCTCCTATGAGCCTGTTCCTGAACCACAGTCGGCGGTCCCCTCTGTTTCTGAGCGGGAGCCGCAATCGGCGGGCTCCTCTGTTCCTGACCCGGAGCCGCAATCGGCGGGCTCCCCTGTTCCTGATCCGGAGCCGCAATCGGCGGGCTCCCCCTGTTCCTGATCCGGAGTCGCAATCAGCGGGCTCCCCTGTTCCTGATCCGGAGCCGCAATCGGGGGGTTCCCCTGTTCCAGTCCAGGAGCCGCAGTCGGCGGTCTCCTCAGAGCCTGTTTCAGTCCAGGAGCCGCAGTCGGCGGTCTCCTCAGAGTCTGTTCCAGAGCCGCAGTCGGCGGTCGCTACAGAGCCTGTTCCTGAACCACTGGAGAGGGGACGGGGTACCCCGTGGGGGTACCTACTGAAATTGGGGCGTCATCTTCCTGAGAAGCTGCTTCGCCTCCGGCCCCGCGGCCGGCCCCCAGAGCGTCGGTTTCGCCTCCGGCCCCGCAGCCGGCCCCCAGAGCGTCAGCTTCGCCTCTGACCCCACACCGGCCACTTAAGACTCTGCTCCGTTGCCGGACCCTCGGCCGGCCTCCAGAACCTCTGCCATGCCTCCGGCCCGGCGATGGTCCCCCTAAGATGCTTCTTCGTCTCCAGCCCCGCGGTAGGCCTCCGGAGCATCGGCCTCGCCTCCGTCCCAACGACCAACCTCCAGAACTTCTGCCACGCCTCCGGCCCCGCTGCCGGTCCCACGGCCGGCCACCTGAGACTCTGTCCCGCTGCCGGTCCCACGGCCAGCCACCTGAGGCTCTGTCCCGCTGTCGGTCCCACGGCCGGCCACCGGAGACTTTGCCTAAGAAATCGTCTGGGATTTTCTTTTGCTTTCATCCACCGTAAGTGGATCATTTTTTGTTCTGGACTCAGTTTTTGTTTTTTGCCCTCCTGGCCTGTTTCCCCCTCCGCCCACCCTGGGTGGGTTGTTTTTTGTTTTTTGGACTTTTTTTTTTGTTGTTTCTGGCCCTCCTTGCCCTAGCGCCCCCTCCGCCCGCCCTGGGTGGGTTGGTTTTTGTTTGTTCTTTTTTCATGGACTTATTCAGAGGGCGTCTGGAATCCGCCCTTGAGGGGGGGCTCTGTTGGGATCCTCAAGCTTGCCCACTAGAGGGCGCCGAGGATCCTCCTCTGTTTTAGGTTGTTTTCTGTTAGGACTGGAGTTACTGTTGGGATCTGGAGAGTTACCATCTGCCTCCAGCAGAGTGCGCCGTGGGTCTCCTGGAGCTGGAGCCTTCCAGCACACCTGAGACGCATCTACTCAACAGCAGACCTCCCCTTTATAACCAGCTGCCAGACCTTGCTTCGACGCCGCAGTATTAACCTTAGTTTGGTTAGCAACCTGAGCCTCTGATACCTGAGAGAATCTTAGTTGTCTCAAGTGAGAAAACTGATTCTAACTCTTCCCTGTTTTTGCCTCACAGGAAACCTGTCTCTAGCCTGAAGCTCTGGATGAGCTAAACCTGCCAATCTGCCCTGGTGAGCCAAACCTGAAGATTCCTATGTGGATTTCCCCTGCTGCTCTCTGTGAAGCGCTGGAAACTCTGATCAAGGTCTGCCATTCAAATTCAGAAGCTAGACGCTGCAGCTGCTCGTGTACTCTGCTGAACCAACAGTCTCTGGACCCAACGGTTCCCTCTCTCTCAAAGAGAAGCCTGGACCCCGTCAAGGTAGAATCTGAATTATCAAAAGGACTCATTAATCATCTGCCTGCCCAGCTAATCAAACCATCATCTCCGCAGACTTCAGTGAACCCAGCCCGGACCTGTTCCAGACCCTGTACATTATTTTGTGTGTCAACATCTTAATAAACTCTGTTAAACTTTTACCCAGCCTCCGTTGTGTTCTGCATGTGGGTTTGATATTGAACCAATCATGACACTGCCATTGATCATAAAGCAGTTGTTTGGAAAAGAAGCTCGAGGCGGAGAAAGAGCTATAGAATAGGACGATGCAAATTTAAAAAAGTGGCTGGAAAAGAGGAATTCCTGACATGGCTGCAGCCTGTCGAGAGTAAAGATGATTTCACTGTGTTATCTCTCCCTCTCTCTTTGAGTGAATGGCGGAGTGCATGGAGTTTGAGACGGGAGTGTCAGAGTGAGTGGGTTTTTGAGTGTTCTACCTTTTCTTCGTAAGGTGTTTTTAAAAGCACTTTCTTCTACATACTGTTTTTTTCTATTCTTAAGTTGTTTTTTGGTTGTTCCTTACTAATCTGGTAGCAAAAGCTACCGGCTCGGTTTGGCGTTTTGGTATCATGCCCGTGGTGGAGGGCGGTGCAGAGTTTGAAAAGTTGACACGTCGGCATGCTGTCAAACTCATACGGACAGTGAATTGTTCAGTGAAGGAGGCAGCCTTAGCCGCTGGAGGAGTGGTGGGTTGTGACAGTGTGAAATCTGCTTCCTGCATGAGTGGAGCGATTGGGATTTTTCTTGATGAAACATCTAAAGTGAATGACTTGGTTGAAAGGTGCATGGTCATTAATTACACCTTCACGCCAGTTCTCCCGCTGGTTACTTCAGCTGAAAAGATTATTATCTCAAACGCACCTCCGTTTATTAAAAATGATCTCCTTGTTCCAAAAAAGGAAAAGTTCTGAGGCTGCAAGCAGCAGCATTAAAGCTCTCAGAGCTAAGAGAGCAAACAAAGCAGGAGA
>NW_015153028.1:4635-8702 GCF_000732505.1 Cyprinodon variegatus | reverse complement strand
GAAACTGATTTTGAAAGTCAGGGCCCAAGCAACTACTGCTGATGAAAATGAGGATATTTAGAGAAACGTTTTTCATGTTTCTTTGTGCCTTTTCTTTTGTTTCTTTATCTCTATGTGTAACTTCAAAATAGGCACTTTAAATATAAATGGTGCCAGAGATGAAGTGAAAAGGGCCGAGTTCTTTAGATTTATGACTCTAAAGAAAATTGATATAATGTTGATTCAGGAAACGCATAGCACTGTTGATAACGAGAGCGATTGGAAGAAGGAATGTGGAGGGGAGGTTTTTTTCAGTCACAAGTCGAGTCTTAGTCGCGGTGGGGGTATTTTGTTTTCTAAACATTTTTTTCTTGCGAAGCATGAGAGATGGTTAAAGGTCATTTATTGAAAGTTAAAGCCAAATACGAACATGTGAATTTAGTTTTTCTTAATGTGTATGCTCCAACTAAAGGAACTGATAGAATGATTCTACTGAACATCTTAGGGGACACTGTAAATGATTGTAGTGATAATGATTATTTGTTTTTGTGTGGTGATTTTAATTGTACTGAAAATCCTTCACTTGACAGGAACCACTTAGAGCCTCATGCTGAATCCTCTCGGAGGCTCAGGCAGCTGACTGCAGCCTCTGATCTTTCAGATGTGTGGAGAGCTTTCAACAGAAATCAGAGACAGTATACATGGTATCATTCTAAAGATTATATTTTATCTTTAGCAAGATTAGACCCTGTATATGCATTTAGGCATCATCTGAATGTATTTAAGAATTGTCAAATAATTCCTGTTTTGATCACTGTCTGGTTTGTTGCTCTGTATTTATTAAAAATGTTAATTTACAGTGTCTACTGGCATTTTAATACAGCTCTTTTAAACAATAGAGCTTTTAGGGAAGCTTTTGAGTGTTTTTGGATCAGTCATAGACGATCAAAATCTTTATTTTCTTGTGTCCAACAATGGTGGGATTATGGCAAATGTCAAATTAAGCAGTTGTGTCAACAGTTCACTCGCAATGTCACTAGAGACATAACCAGATCTATGAAAGACTTGGAGACTCAGATAGTAGAGCTGCAGGGTTTGGCAGCATCTACAGGAAATCGAGGGTTTTTAGATTCCCTCAAAGCTAAAAAGGCCGTTCTGGCCAACCTGTTGGGCACAACAGCCAAAGGAGCCCTGGTCAGATCACGCTTCCTAAGTGTAACAGAGATGGAGGCACCATCTCATTTTTTCTTTGGACTAGAAAAAAAGAATGGACAAAGAAAGATTGTTCACTCCCTAAAGACTGACTGTGGTTCTACTATGTCAGGTTCTTCTGAGATCAGGAAGTTTGCTGCCAGTTTCTATAAAAACCTTTTTAAGAGTGAACATTTGGTGAATCCAGATGTGAGCGATGGTTTCTACGAAGGACTTCCTCAGGTGGATGCTGAAGCTAATCGAAAACTGGAGGCTCAGGTCACACTGCATGAATTGCATGCTGCCTTGATGAGCCTAAAGAATAGTAGATCCCCTGGCATGGACGCTCTTCCTGTTGACTTCTACAAGTCCTTCTGGTCTGTGATTGACGAGGACTTGGTGGACGTGGTCACAGACAGCCTGCAAAGAGGTTGGCTGCCTCTGAGCTGCAGACGGGCAGTCATTACTCTGCTTCCAAAGAAAGGAGATTTACAGGATCTAAGGAACTGGCCATCAGTCTCTTTACTCTCTACGAACTACAAGATATCTTCCAAAGTCCTTGCTACCAGACTTAGAGAAGTTATGTCTACAGTTATTCACAGAGTCCAGGCGTATTGTGTGCCTGGCAGGCTGATAAGTGATAACGTCACTTTAATCAGGGATGTTTTGGAAATCTCCAGCTCATTGGGTTTAGATATTGGTCTGATTTCTATAGATCAAGAAAAAGCTTTTGACCGAGTTGAACACCAGTATTTGTGGCAAACTTTGGCTGCTTTTGGTTTCAGCCCTGGTTTCATAGCTATGATCCAGGTTTTATATCATGAAATTGCGAGTGTTCTTAAAATAAACGGAGGCTTAGTGCTCCTTTCAATGTTTCCAGAGGTGTGAGGCAAGGCTGTTCTTTATCAGGGATGCTTTATTCTTTGGCAATTGAACCTTTGCTTCATAAGCTGAGGAAAGATTTCTGTGGTGATTTTATTCCTGGGTGTGATGTCTCTTTAAAACTGTCAGCTTATGCTGATGATTTAATAGTTTTTGTAAACACACAGGAAGATATTGATGTTTTAGTCAACACTGTTTGTAATTTTGGTTGTATCTCTTCTGCAAAAGTAACCTGGAAAAAGAGTGAGGCTGCAACTGGAGGAAGTCGGTTGGGGGATCAACTCAGTCTGCCTGGAGGCTTAGTGTGGAAAAAGGATGGCCTTAAATATTTAGGTGTGTTCTTGGGTAATGAAACGTTTGTGCAAAAAAATTGGGAAAATGTTTTGGATTATGTTAAGGGTCGACTTTTGAAGTGGAAGTGGATTTTGCCTAAAATGTCATAAAGAGGACGAGTTCTTGTTATTAATAACCTAGTTTCTTCCACCATGTGGCACCGGCTGATGTGTGTTGATCCTCCAGTTTCTCTTTTATCAAATGTTCAAAGGGTTCTGGTAGATTTTTTTTGGGATAAACTTCACTGGATTCCTCAAAGTATCCTGTTTTTACTGAGAGAAGAAGGTGGTCAAGGCCTGGTCCGCCTGGCCAGCAGAGGTGCTGCTTTTCGTTTTCAGTTTATTCAGAGACTGCTCACAGGACCTGCAGATCTGGTGTGGAGGAGTATATCATGCTGCATTCTTCGAAGATTTGGTGGCATGGGTCTGGATTTACTTCTCTTTCTGATAGACTCTAGCAACTTTAACTCTTCTCTTCTTCCAGTTTTTTTACAAGAGTATTTTCTCTATGGTCTTTGCTGAGGAAGGAGAGACAGCAGCAGGCTGAGTCTCTACACTGGCTGCTCCAGGAACCGGTTCTGTTTGGGAGTTTTTTGGATTGTCCTACTTGGGGGGCAACAACCTGCCCAAGACTGCTCCACACTGCAAGTTTATTGCCTTGGGAGGGTGTTGGAGCTGGCTGGACCTCAGCTGGATGATCCTGTTAAGCTCGCTGCCTGTTTGGGAATAAAATCTGTTAGATTTGTCGGTCAGCTCTTGTGCTACTGGAAGCACATGTTAAGTGAACATGAATGTTCACTTTTGACTGATTATCATTAGGGTTCTGTGTCACCAAATCACTTGGATCCTTTTCCATCCTTCAGACTATTTCCTGGAATAAAAAACTGCTCTGGCCCTTTTTTGGATTCAGGGGACAATAAAGGAATCTCCCTAGAAGGAGCTTCTGGAAAAGTTTTCTATAGAATGACTCTGAAAACTCTCAATCAACACAAACTGAATGGACGCAGTGACACAGTATAGAGAACTCATTTCTCCTAAAAACCTGAATTCAAACCTGAATGGAAATCGTTGTATAAGCCTCCACTAACGAAAAAACATGCAGATTTACAATGGAGAATCCTTCATGGTATTGTAGCTGTTAATTCTTTTGTGTCTGTTATTAATCCTTCTGTGGAAGATAAATGTCCAGTTTGTGAACAGAGAGAAACAGTGTTTCATTGTTTTTCTGACTGTGTTCATCTGTCGGCTCTTTTTGTGCTTTTGAGAACTATTTTCAACAGATATGGAGAAATGTTCACTAAACATGGATTTAATTGTGGTTTTAGATTCAAACACCAAAAAAAGAGCAAATGTGAATGGATTAATTTATTCTTAGGACAGGCAAAAATGGGTGTGTACATAAGTAGAAAGAGGAAGGTGGTGGAAGATTTGAATATTGACTTGGTTTCTTTGTTTATTAACTTGGTAAAGTCTAGGCTATTACTTTAATTTAATTCAAATCAGATGTAGATACTTAGTCACATCTGGAGTTATGGGAAAGTAATTTGTAGCGTGGTAGGAGGAGAACTCATTTTTGGAAAAGTGTTAATGTAATATATTCATAGCTGTGTTTTTGTTGTTGTATTTTTCTGTTACATAGTTTGTGATTCTATGTCAATTATTTATTGATAATAAATGATCTCT
>NW_015153028.1:0-3296 GCF_000732505.1 Cyprinodon variegatus | reverse complement strand
ACTGTATGATCTGGTTGAACTGTAAAGTGCCTTGAGATGACATGTGTTGTGAATTTGGCGCTATATAAATAAACTGAATTGAAAATTGAATTGAATTTGGGAATATATATGAACTATGCTGTAATTTCTAGTTACAGATAATTTTTTACTATAATTTAATTTGACAAACCAGGTCTTCTCTACATTCTTTATCCTCAAATGATCTCAAAATAATTTATAGAACCATGGCAACAGAAAAAAGAATAGAAAATAGAACATTTAATGTAATACTCTGAGCTCTGTGAGCGCTAACCTGGAAGCTACTGCTGCTGCAGTGCATGCTGGGACAGCTGTCAGTCTGGAGAACAAACAAGTCTGCTCTGATACTCATCCAGGGACCTTGTCCATTCTCTGTCTTTGTTTCTTGTGAATTGGAACCACTGATCTCTATTTATTCACTGAATTGCTGATACCCCAGAAAAAGTGAAGTCACCTGCTGCCATCTTGGTACTCCTGACTCTCACGGAGACGTACCATAAAACAATCTACATGTGTAGTATTTGGCTGCAAAAGCTTTCTGGTTCTGGGGAGACGTTTCACGGGTAATTTTACAGTCAGTGGTTGTATTAACAAAGAATATCCATCTATATGCCGATGTATCCTATAGTATATTATGTGGCCTAACATTAGTCTGGCTATCTCACACCGACTGGAAAACATTTACCTAGTGAGTCATTGATGTGTAACTTAAATATTAAAGGTGCCTACATAATTGTAAGCATAGTATATGCAAATTATCAGGTTCTTGCTGCAACATGAGCAAAGAGAACACTTTAAATAATCAGCACTAATTCACCTTATAATAACAGTTTAGACTGAATTATGAACAATATCTTAAATTAAGCTGAAGGCTAGGTTAGCTGTACTGCTAATAACAATTAGACTAACTGCAGAATGGGAACTTAAAACTATAGACATTCACCAGCAGCCCAGCAACACTGATCAAAGTGCTAATTAACATCAATACATTCAGATTACATGAATATTACAAATACTCATGTCATCAGTGACTGCTGCACTGCTCTAACCAATAAACCGACTATGGCTCTGTTCGAAAACCAGGGCTGCATCCTCCAAGGACGCGGTCTACCTAGACTGGATCCTTCGAAGTCCGTGAAAATAAGGAGACCAGAAGTGTTTTGGCTGTGAATTCAAACAGGTCTACCCTTCTGTGGATTTTATCGCCGTATGCTCTGTTGCTTAGCAACCGTGACAGTTGACACACAAAGCAGGAAAAGAATGAAANCAAACATTACCGCCACATATCTGACTCAATAACCATTAAAACAACTATTTTCATTAATCTCAGACGGAACTATTCACTGTCTTGTATTATATTAAACTGAACTTCCAAGTAACCTTTCCTCTGATCACGGACCAAATCCCGGCTTGCTTGGTCTCGCAATGAATCCTGGGATATCCAAGGAAACCTAGGATACATCGGACCCGTCCTTCAAATCGGGCAAAAAAAGGACGCATTTTAAGGTTGCATTACGAGGACTCTTGGAATAAGACCAGACCTCGGCGCCGCACTATGACGTCATCGTCCTTCGAATCTGGGACCAAGGACGCGTCCCAGGATTTCCAACAGAGCAGAAGGGAAGAACTAGGCAGGAAGAAGGAAGCTACACATCCGGTTTCACAATAAAAGACCCACTTCATAATAAAAGCATGAACATAGAACATCTAATTGCTTGAAGAATTATTAAGTGGTAGTGTTGAATCTGAAGCTCTACAGAGTTAGAGTGGTTCATTCTTTTAGCTCTATTTTAAATCAATGTAGGATTTAAAGGCTAATTCACAGACACAGCATAACACTATGATGCATCATGTATGTACAATTTGCAAATAGAGAAATACTATAGTATTAACAGACATGTACTTGTAATTCCGTCTTAATGCAAAATCTTGAAAGTATATGTAATATGTAATTACCATAAGAATGTAATCAAAACATGTATATGGGGGTGTGTTGGCCTTGTGTGTTAGAGCAGTGCGCTTGTGCTGTAAGAAGGTTGCAAGGTTACGGTTTGATCGCCACAGCCTTCACACTGGGTCCCTGAGCAAGACCGTTAACCCCACATTGCTCCGAGGGCACCACACAATGGCAGCATGCTGCTCCCCAAGGGGATGGGTTAAATGCAGAGGTCAATTTCTCCAATGTGAGATCAATAAAGTTCAATCATTATTATTATTATTATATTACATTTACATCATTAATTTAGCACTTTTGGCACATCTGTATTAATATGCTCCATTAACACATACATTCTGTTGTGATGGATTTGTATAATATATTACATTACATGATATACAGACCTCATTGACATAATACTTTTTATTCATCCCTGCATGTTTTCTTTTGTTTTTGTCATTGTTTGTGTCTAAGAAAAAAAAAAAGATGACCAAGGAATGTATGACAATGGTGAATGTCTGTTGTTCCCTTTTACTTTTTATATAAGAAGAGCAACAGGAAGTTAAATGGAAGTAGTTCATCCTTTAAAAGCTCAGAAGGAGGGGTGCCTCTGTATCACTGAACAATATTACAGAGGGCAACCATTTAACTTATACTCCTTCACACACCGATTTTCTTAAATGGTTTACTAGTTCTTCGCATACTGCTTCATACAACGCAGCCCCTTTAACACTGATGAAATTTAATAATAGGAGGCTGCCCTGGTTTGATACAGAGCTGCGTACTTTGAAGCAAAATGCTAGGAAACTGGACAGAACATGGTGCTCTACAGGCCTACTGGAATCCTACATCTGAAAAAAAAGTCAACTGTTGTATAAAATGACCCTTCATTGAACTAGAGGAGCATATTTCTCTTTAATAAATGATTATTTGCGGCACTAGGCAATCGTTTTTTTCAAAAGTATGCTGACGGGAAAGGGGGTATGAGGGAGAGAGAGAGAGACATGCAGCAAAGGACCACAGGTCAGATTCGTACCCGTTAAGGACTAAGGCCTCTGTACATGGGTGTTGCGCACTAACTAACTATGATTGGTTTATCTCTGGAAGGTGAGGCAGCATCTGAGGTAGCCATAGAATCTGAACCCGGTTTAGATTCCTTATTTCCACATTTAGATGTGATTAAGACTGTACCTAAAGCTTTTAAGGTTATTGTTAACATTATTTTTTTATTGATATCATCCAGAATACTATCCTGGCTTCTCTTCATTGGCTTCCTGTTAAATCCAGAATAGAATTTAAAATCCTCCTTCTCACATATAAAGCCTTAAATGGCCAAGCTCCA
>NW_015153027.1:18416-21269 GCF_000732505.1 Cyprinodon variegatus | reverse complement strand
CATGGGTTTGCATTTTTCTACAATACATATGCTGCAGAAGGGCTGCAATTTGAGTAACATGAGATGTGCAGAGCAGGCAATAATCCTGCATTTTTTTCTGATTTTGGATCAAATAAACATGAAAACCATAACATATGAATCAATGATTGTCAACACTGTTGAGTTGCATGTGTAGCTGTTTACAATTAATAAACAATTAGGAGACCCGTGCCCTGCAGCATGGTAGGTATGTAACAGTCTGACTGATATCACAGAAACAGGTGATAAGATGTTGAGATGTAGAACAGTCAGTCAGTTTTGTTTTAAGAGCAGAGCTAATTTTCCCCAGAGTTTGATCTCAGTGAAAGAAAAAGAGCAACATTTTTTTCGTCCATCATAAGAAAAATCTAAAATAGCTGCGACATGAACAACCAACTTGTCAGTAAGTGTAAGAGCAGAATACGGTTATCTTTCACCTCTGTAGTTTCCTGAAGCCCATATATGAGCATATATGAGCGTACTAGCTGTTTGAAAAAGAATCTGTCAGCCAGGTTAACAAGCAGCTGAACTTAGAAGCCAACATTTGCAGCAATACTCAGTTTTCCTGATATAACAGTGGCTTTCAGCTACACAAAGATTTACAGAATAACATTAGATTTATTGTAATCACTTTGCTTACATTCAATAAATGCTTGAGTAGCTAAAGTATCAAAAGCGTAGTTTGGTGTAAACTTTATAATAGTTCAACAATAGTGTTTCTTCATTTCTTACCTTCCAGGAACCAAAGTGTCATGCAAAAGTATTCAGATGTGAATTCATAGTTCACAAATAGAAGAGGAAAACTGAGAAGCTAAATAACAAGGAAGAGGCTGAGTTACAAATAATACTTTTTAATCAAACGTGTACTAATAGGGTGAGGGAAACCTTTTTTTTTATTCTGTGCAATTCTTGTTTTTTCTTTTTTTGAGCCAAAACCTAAAAACTATTATAGATCATTTTAAATGTAAAATAATAAGTTAGCATGGTATTTGGTAAACGGCTCTTAGCTGTGTGTTAAATGACCTTTATAAGATGGCTAAATGATTTTAAGGTGTCTATATAGAGCTGACTTCCTCTTTCACAGAACTTAGAGGATGAAGATTTATTGGCTAACACATTTGGTATACGAAGGAGGTGGCAGTTTATTCTGCTGCTGATCAACGGGTTTTACTAAACTAAACATCTTTATTTTTAACTGCAGGAATTCTGGTAAGTTTACATTTCTGACTTTAAACATTTCACCTAATATTTAAGCCTCCTTTGTTGTGTATATATTGAATTGCTTACAGTATTTTCAAAGCTTATGAGCTCAACCTCTGATTAGAGACATATTTGATAAATCAGCTAAACGTTTGATTTCCAGTCTGAGAGATGAAGGANGGCTAACACATTTGGTATACGAAGGAGGTGGCAGTTTATTCTGCTGCTGATCAACGGGTTTTACTAAACTAAACATCTTTATTTTTAACTGCAGGAATTCTGGTAAGTTTACATTTCTGACTTTAAACATTTCACCTAATATTTAAGCCTCCTTTGTTGTGTATATATTGAATTGCTTACAGTATTTTCAAAGCTTATGAGCTCAACCTCTGATTAGAGACATATTTGATAAATCAGCTAAACGTTTGATTTCCAGTCTGAGAGATGAAGGATAGTGTGAATCTGATGGCAGCTCTGTCTGAGAACCTGCTGACAGTCAACATGTTACTGAGTGTCTTCTTTATCCCAGGTGAGCTGTTTGTTCACTTCCTTTTATTAGAGACATCAAATGAATCATTTCTAGTCTGAAATATTAGATCCTGATGTTATTCAAAGGCTTTATAACAAGCTGCAGCTGAACTGGGGTTTGTGGATCATGAAGATTCTCTGCAGACAGAATCCTCCACATCATGTTCATCACTGTCTGTTTTTACAGCTACTTTGGCTGATTGTGGTAGAAAACCAGACCTCAGAATCACTACACCGAAGAAGATTGAAGCTCTGAGTGGATCTTGTTTGGAAATCCCATGTATCTATGATACAGAACATACCACATATGACAGCAGCAAAACTATTTATGGAGTTTGGATGAAAGGTGGTCACCATTTTGGCTCTGATCGAAAGATAGTTATTTTCAACAGCAGTGGGTCAGTTAACAGCTATTCACTGAATATTACTGGAAACCTGAGAGAGAAAAACTGCACCACTCTGTTTCCTGATGTAAAGACCAGTTATACAGACATGTACTACTTCAGGATTGAGAACTGGCCGTTCAAAACATCAGCTTGTGGTGATCCTCTCAGTATAACAGTTAAAGGTAAGAGATCTTCAATATTAACAGTAATTTACTTTTAATGCAAGATACATTATATTATTTTGTCAAAATTAAACCCAGACATTTTCTGCTTGAAATTTTGTGTTTTTATTCTTTGTTGTTTATCTTGTTGCAGCTGTAATATTGAAAAACTTTCAGTTGGGAGAAAAACATTTTAGAAATCTGCAGTATGCAGGATTTGGATTCGCTTTCCTCTTTTTAGTAAATAAAAATCTTGAGTATCACATTATACGCAGTAAATGTAAAATTAAATTAGATCTCCTGATATGTCATTCACAGAATCAGTCGACATTCTTTAGTTTTGCTCTTTGCAGCACTTTGTGATCAATAGATCAAAGTAAGTTATAAATTAAATTTAGTACTTTTTGGCATCCATTATCAAAGAAAGTTGATTTTAAAACAATTTAAATTGTGTTTTCAGCATTAACGAGGGAAATGTAAAGCTTAATAATTGAATATATTTATTAAGCATTGAAACATATCTCATAAAACCAGATTATTACTTCATTATTATATAATAA
>NW_015153027.1:13609-16325 GCF_000732505.1 Cyprinodon variegatus | reverse complement strand
CAGTCAAATTGATTCAAAGTTTTCTATCTAAGGAAAACCAGTTGATTGCATTGACTCATTGACTCGAATGTAATCCCTCACACTAAGCATGCTTGTAGCGACAGTGGAGAGGAAAAACTCCCTTTTAACAGGAAGAAACCTCCTGCAGAACCAGGCTCAGTGTTAGCGGCCATCTGCCGAGGCCGACTGTGGTTTGAGAAATACACAAAGGCGTAAACTGAAAAAGTCGGCCCCTTCCAGGAAACACACAGCCAGGCAGATGAGCTCCGAGCCAACTACCATGTCAGAGGATGAAAAACGCATATCCAGCTAGTCACAGTCAGAGAAACAGGACTACACTGAAAAACAGGCTGATCTCGAACATATATACACAAAGGTGTGGATGGCAGCAGCACAGCTGATGTTTCTCTCCAGGATGGTGTCACAGCCAAACAAGAACAGACGAGGCAAAACTACTATGAGAAAAAGCAGTACCACATAGCTTATTGGGTATGCGGGCGATAATCCTGCATTTTGATCTGATTTTGGATCAAATAAACATCAAAACACAACATATGAATCAATTATTGTCAACACTGTTGGGGTGCATTGGGGCGTAGCTTAGATTTTAAGACACCCCTGTCCGGTGGCCATTGATGGTATGTATGAAACAGTCTGACTGCCATCACAGAAACAGGTGATAAGATGTTGAGATGTAGAACAGTCAGTCAGTTTTGTTTAAGAGTCTTATCTGAGTGAAAGAAAAGAACAATGTTTTTTTTCGTCCATTATAAGAAAAATCTAAAATAGCTGCGACATGAACAACCAACTTGTCAGTAAGTGTAAGAGCAGACTACGGTTACCTTTCACCTCTGTAGTTTCCTGAAACCAGCTCTGAAACAGCACCAGAGAACAGAAACATGTCTCACCCAGACAGTCAGCCTATTGAACAGTTGGTAATTTACTATTTGCAGATACTCTTTGCAGAATAGAGGAAGGGGGTGTTATTTGTAAGTAAAATATGATAAGTAGAGGCTTACTGAAATTATTGTATTTAGAGGTTTGATATGTACAAGTTCAGCCTTTAAGATGTCCTCTTGTCTTTACAGGACAACCTATTAATTGCAAACATCTATGAAAATATTAGAAGGTGATAAAATGTCTGATTTTAAACATGTAATATCAATAGATGCTTATTGTGTTTTCACTCTACTAATTTAGAAGATTTTTCATACTTATGGTTTATTTACATGTATATGCAGATGCAAAGTTTCAAGTGTCAATGAGGGAGTTTGGTATTCAGGGATGTTTATGCCCTGCTTCAGCACACCGTTTCCCCAGAGGTTACATCAGTGGAAGGCTGACCATTCCAGCTGACCCCATATATGAGCGTACCAGCGGTTTGAAGAGGAGTTTTTCAGCCAGGTTAACAAGCAGCTGAACTTAGAAGCCAACTTTTGCAGCAATACTCAGTTTTCATGATGTAATAGTGGTGTCATGAATTATCTAAGGCTCAGACCCTCATGCAGTGAAGCCAAACAGAGAGACAGAGTAAAAGTTCAACGGGTTTTATTGAAGTGATATGAGCTCGATGCAGAGTTCCTCCGAACTCTGCTCAGCCGGAACTGGAAGACGAGGGGAAGACAGACTGTTAGTTCAGGCTCAGTGGGAAATATAATTCGTTGATCTTGAAGTAGTGGATCGGTTTGCGACTCACGTTTCCAGAGAAGTGGAGAATCCTTGACTCCAATCTGTGTGTTGGTTTTCCAGAGTTTGACTGATTCGGTGGAGGGCGGAACAGGGTTTACCCAGAACTTGGACGGTGAAGAATGATGCAGACGCTGGTTGCCACTCAGATTTCCTGTTGTACTTGAACAGGTCGTGGTGAAGATGATTTTCTTGCTCAGAGAGAGATTTCAACGATCTTTAAGGTGACTGGATCCAAACCTCCTGTTTGATTCTGTCGCTCAGTTTAAGGTTCAGTTGATCCCTCCTGGGAGAGGCGGTCCGAAAAGGTCCAGTTTGCACGAAGGCTTCCTGCCGAAAGGCAAAGACAAAAACAAAGTTGAATCTCAGGGAGACATGCACTCAGTCTAACCCAATGAGATCTCAGCTTGGCTAGAGTACAAAAAAAACAAAAACAAAAAAAAACAACAACAAAAAAAAAAGGTTGGCTAGAGTACCCCAAACTGGCAAACACTGGTGTCGAGGTAGTGGCAACCAGCAGCTTAAGAGCACTCTGGTGATGAGGTAACTGACCGCAGGTGTGTAAGGAGGCGGACCGAAACCAGGCGCCTCCTGGTGGAGGAAGGGAGAACAACACAAAGACAAAACAGACAGACAAACACAAAGACTGGAGTCCTGACAAGTGTCTTTCAGCTACACAAAGATTTAAAGAATAACATTAGAGTTATTGTAATCACTTTGATTACATTCAATAAATGCTTGAGTAGCTAAAGTATCAAAAGCGTAGTTTGGTGTAAACTCTACAATAGTTCAACAATAGTGTTTCTTCTTCATTTCTTACCTTCCAGGAACCAAAGTGTCATGCAAAAGTATTCAGATGTGAATTCATAGTTCACAAATAGAAGAGGAAAACTGAGAAGCTAAATAATAAGGAAGAGGCTAGGTTACAAATACTACTTTTTTAATCAAATGTGTACTAATAGGGTGGGGGAAAACTTTTTGTATTTTCTGTGCAATTCTTGATTTTTCATTTTTTGTGATAAAACCTCAA
>NW_015153027.1:11372-12829 GCF_000732505.1 Cyprinodon variegatus | reverse complement strand
TAAAAATATTATAATAATTATCGGTCTACTGAAATGAGTGTATTTAGGATTTCCATGTGCATGTGCCTTTATGCTGTCATCTTGTCTTTATAGCATAGACTTGGCATAAGACCTCATAAGATGGCTAAATTATTTTAAGGTGTCTATATATAGCTGACTTCCTCTTTCACAGAACTTAGAGGATGGAGACTCATAGGCTAACAGATTTGGTATACGAAGGAGGTGGCTGTTTATTCTGCTGCTGATCAACGGGATTTCCACTCTGAGAGATGGACAGTGTGAATCTGATGGCAGCTCTGTCTAAGAACCTGCTGATAGTCAACATGTTGCTGAGTGTCTTCTTTATTCCAGGTGAGCTGTTTATTCACTTCCTTTCATTTAGAAACTTCAAATGAATAATTTCTAGTCTGATATATTCGATCCTGATGTTATTTAAAGGATCCACAATAAGCTGCAGCTGAACTGGAGTTTGTGGATCATGAAGATTCTCTGCAGGCAGATTTTGCCCCACATCATGTTCATAATTGTCTTTTTTTTACAGCTGCTTTGGCTGATTGTGGTTTGATAAAACCAGAGCTCAGAATCACTGCACCAAAGGTGGTAAAAGCTCTAAGTGGATCTTGTTTGGAAATACCATGTATCTATGATACAGGGGATACCAGATATAACAGCAGCAGAACTATCTATGGAGTTTGGATGAAAGGTGGTCACCGTTTTAGCTCTGATCAAAAGATCTTTATTTTCAACAGCAGTGGGTCACTGAATATTACTGGAAACCTGAGAGAGAAAAACTGCACCGCTCTGTTTCCTGATGTAAATACCAGTTATACAGACAGATACTTCTTCAGGATTGAGAATGAGATTTATAAAGCAACAGCTTGTGATGATCCTCTCAATATAACAGTTAAAGGTAAGAGAGCTTCAATATTAACAGTAATTTACTGTTAATGCAAGATACATTATAATATTTTTTTAAATTAAGCCCAGACATTTTCTGCTTTAAATTTTGTGTTTTTATCCTGTGCTGTTTATCTTGTTGTAGCTGTAATATTGAAAAACGTTCAGTTGGGGAAGCAACGTTTTAGAAATCTGCAGTAGGCAGGATTTAAATTAGCTTCCCTCTTTAAAAAAAAAAAAAAAAAAAAAAAATGAGTATCACATTATACGCAGTATAGCTCATAATAGCTTCCACTATTGAATAAAGTTGGTTTTAGAACAATTTAAATTATGTTTCTGCACTGAAAAAATTTAAATGAAATTTAAGGCTTAATAATTGAATATATTGATTAAGCCATGAAACATAGCTCATAAAACCAGACTATTACTTATTACTGAATTAATAAAGACTTAAATAGGAAAATTTTTAATTATTTCTTATTTGCACTATAAACTTTGATAGATATTTTATTTCAGGTTTGATCTAAACTTCCAGATTGTCCTTGGAGTCCCAGCATTAA
>NW_015153027.1:5170-6776 GCF_000732505.1 Cyprinodon variegatus | reverse complement strand
GAGCCTAGCTGACCAGATCAATTTTTTTTATTTCGAGTGTTATGAAGAGAGAGCGCAGAAAAGGGCAAGACACAGCAAAGGAAGGACAGGCAGGGAGGTGCAGGAGCAGCAGGGAAATGTGACCACCTCCTTCAAGAGTCAAAACAGAAAGGCCCTTGCCCTTTAATAAGAGGAAAAAATACCTTATTCAAAGTGACTTTAGGTAAAAATAAGTTTAAAACATTTATGAGCTGAAGAAACTTCCTCTCATACATCTCATAGAAATATATTTGTCTGAAACTTTTTATCATCAAAGAAGCACCTTTATAAAAGAACATGCAGAACAAAAACACATAATGACCAAATATTTAATTTCAAGGTTCTTTAAGTATGACATAATAAATCATTGCAGACAGCAGGCTATCACTTAAAACTTTTCCTGTGTTACGTAGCACTGTGATATCAATTTCTGCACGGATGATCTGGTCCATCATGCTATCTTTGACACCTTCCAGAAGGGGTGCCAACTCCGTGTACAGACTAATCAATCATAGCTACCAGCATAGTATTTCGCATGATCTTTAGGAATATTCTGCCCTCATCCACAGCATCTCTTAAGACGACGGAAAGAGGGCCAAAAGTGGGCCAAAAAAGTAGTTTCCCAAGGCTCAGAATTATTTACACCTTCATCAAGGCATAAACCAGGCATAAATCCTCAAAGTCGGTCCTCGAGGGCCGCTGTCCCATAGGTTATGGGGGTTTCTCTGCTTTAGCACAGCCAATTCTGATGATTGCAGTTCAGCAAATCCTGTTAATCAACTATCAGTGTAAATCAGCTGTGCTAGAGCAGGGGAACCTCTGAAACCTACAGGACAGGGACCCTTCGAGAACCGACTTTGGGGATGCCTGGCATTAAAAAAACTAAATTAGTTTCCAAACTCGCTTTGTGGGCCCCATAACCTGTTGGCAATGCCATCTTTAAATGGCTACGAACTCCAGTAACAAACAGAAGAAAAAATATGCAGCCTTCAATCACATTTAACCTGAGTGCATTGCTTCCTATAGTAACCTGTGGCCTTTTATAGACATTTGTTTTAATCTTTGTAGATCTACACCCACAGCAGGAAGTCAACAAGTGCATCAGCAAAATGTTCAACATGCCTGCATGCAAAGCTACGCACTGTTCAATACATCTGGATTGTTTTGTGCACATTATTGTTTATTTCAGAGAACATTAGGTTTTAGTAGAAAATCCACCAAAGTCTTTGAACATTAAACACAAAGTGTAAATGTTAAAAAGCAGAAAAAAATATATATAGTAAAGGATTAAAGTTTGCAGGATTGATACTGATTATTTAAATAGTACTTATGTAAACCTTAAATTTGTTGTCATCAAGGTAGCTCTACAATTGTATGTTGATAAAAATATTACTTCTTTTTTCAATTTCCTCCCTTAAACAAAGATTTATAGAGAAATGTTAAGACTTGCAGTGATGGCTGTTTGAGTGCAGAGAAAAACCTGAGAAACCGAAGTAGAAACGAGAAGTTCAAGCTTAAGGTTTTTTTTGGCTCTATAGGAGGTTCTTATTAAGAACAGTCACCGATGCCCTATATGGTAAATGATAAA
>NW_015153027.1:3491-4784 GCF_000732505.1 Cyprinodon variegatus | reverse complement strand
ACAGAGAAAGCTGCTGTTTATTCTGTTGCTGATCAACTGATCTGAAAAGATCAACTGGTTTGAAATTCAGGTGAGTTCACATTTCTGACTCTGATTATTTAACCAAATATTCCAACAGGCTTTTTTATATTTAAGTTTAAATATTTTCAGCACATTGAAAGCTGCTTGCTATGAGCTGAAGGTCTAATGTAATAAATCAGCTAAATGTTTGTTTTCCAGAGTTTGAATCTGATGGCAGCTCTGTCTGAGAACCTGCTGACAGTCAACATGTTACTGAGTGTCTTCTTTCTTCCAGGTGAGCTATCTGTTTACTTCCTTTCATTTAAATGTATCTTTGTTTTGTCTGAAACATTAGATCCTGATGTTGTTTAAAGGCTCCACATGTTACAAGCTGCAGCTGAACTGGAGTTTGTGGATCATGAAGATTCTAATCAGGCAGATTTTGCTCCACATCATGTTCATCATTTGTCTATTTTTACAGCTACTTTGGCTGATTGTGGGAATACAAAATCAGACCTCAGGATCACTACATCAAAGAAGATTGAAGCTCTAGACAGATCTTGTTTGGAAATCCCATGTATCTATGATACAAATGATACCAAATATGACAGCAGCAGAACTATCTATGGAGTTTGGATGAAAGGTGGTCACCATTTTACCTCTAATTCAAAGATAGTTATTTTCAACAGCAGTGGGTCAGTTAACACCTATTCACTGAATATTACTGGAAACCTGAGAGAGAAAAACTGCACCACTCTGTTTCCTGATGTAAATACCAGTTATTCAGACAGATACTTCTTCAGGATTGAGAGCGAGCCGTTCAAAGCATCAGCTTGTGATGATCCTCTCAGTATTATAGTTAAAGGTAAGAGAATTTTAATATTATCAGTCTATAACATTAATGTTCAAAAAACTCACACTGGTTTAATAGAAATTAACAAAAAAGCACACTTATATGTGATGTAGTGTTTATTCAAACCTCATGAATTTAGTCCGGTATCTTTTTTCTGCTTAAAATTATGTTTGTTTCTGATCTTCTTTCGTTTATCTTGCTGCAGCTGAAACATTAGAAAAAACTCTCTATAGGGAAAAAATGTATCAAAAATTAGAATGAGGCAGATTTCGTTTAGTTTGACTCTGTTTGGAGAAGAAAACCAAATGTCTTTATGATCCAATTAAACAAAGTTAAAAGACCATTAAATCATACATTGCTAACATTTTTGACACAATCAGTTGATAAATATTTTCAAATTTCTTATGTGTCTAAAAAAAGATGATATATAAACAGCTTAA
>NW_015153027.1:0-1180 GCF_000732505.1 Cyprinodon variegatus | reverse complement strand
CGAGATCATCCAAGCACTGCTAGGATCAGTCAGTTTTAATGGGAGGGCTGACAGAGTAATTGGGACCCTACCAGTTAACCCTGAGCTGAGGGTATCTGCTGGTTGGGAGGAACTAATGTTAGCCAGGTTTATGATAACAAGATAACCAGCTGAATAGAATAACATGAAAGTGAAAAATTTCAGCCTTAATGAGTCTTTCTGGTGAAACTGCAGCTTTCAGCTGCTAACAGATCGATAGAATTAACATCTGATTTTTTTACATTAAATGAAATACCAAAAGCAAAGTTTAAAGAAAATTTTTTTTAAAAAGAACACTATTTCACCACTTCCCCTTCATTACCCAAAGGGTCATGAAATGTTCCGATTGAACTGATAGCTGCACAAAAAAGTGAGAGAAAAAATGAGAAGTTAAAGAAATAGAAGACGCTGGTTCCAGTAGTTCTAGAGGAGGTTCACAGTAACAAAAGGCACGGAGTTTTAAATGAAACACTTCCTCATAGGCTGATAAACTGCTGTGTGCATTTTCTATGTACTGTTTGTGTTTCTGTTTGTTGTGATCAAACGCAACTATTCTGACCAAATGTAAGCAGGAAATAATCACTTAGCATCATATTCAGTACATTGCTCTTAAGTTTGTGCTGAATTACACCTCTTAAGATATGTTAACTATTTTAAGATAACGAGAAGGAGTTGACTTCCTCTTTCAAAGGCCATGAATGATGTAAACTCCTTTAAATAACACATCTGATGCCAGATAATGTGGCTGTTTATTCTGTTGCTGATCCCTTTTATTTCTGTTTTCTTATTCTTAAATTTAAAGGTACGCTGGTGATAAAAGCCAAGTTTTCATTGTTAGCAAAGCAAAAAATTATATATATATATATATATATATATATATGTATAACTAATCTGATGTACATCCCCTCAATTGTAACACAACAGATGAGATAACAAACTAAATATTTTCAAGGACTCATTTAAACCCTTTATGTTTACTGATTCTTTCATGTATTCTGTATTTATTACAACAGGTTGTAGTGCTAGCTAGTGATGGTAATTATGAAGCTCCTTCAACTAATTTTACACAATTTGCCAAAACAGTGCATCATGCTGTATCAACCCAGTCTCATGGGAAAATGTACCCCCACTACGTTGGTCCACACTGCAAAACGTAGTGGAG
>NW_015153026.1:19693-21359 GCF_000732505.1 Cyprinodon variegatus | reverse complement strand
TCTCTCGAAGCCTATGAGAAATGCATACACTGGGGGAAAATAGCCCCGCCTTCCCGCAGGCTGCAGCGGGATGTACTTGGAAAATTGGACCATAAAACCACATAGCGTTAATCTCACGTTAAAAAAATTATCGCCGTTAAAATGGCCTCGCGTTAACGCGATAATAACGCGATAATTTTGACAGCACTAATATATATATATATATATATATATATATATATCTTGTTGGTGAAATAAGTATTGAACACGCCACCATTGTTCACCAGATGTCGGTAACAATCTGTGCTGTCCACCCATCCAAATAATCAAACCATAATTTCCAGAAATTAAGTTACGTTAAATAAAGTGAAATGACACAGGGAAAAAGTATTGAACACACTAACTGAAATGTATTTAATGCTTCGTACAAAAGCCTTTGTTGGTAATGACAGCTTAAAGACGCCTCCTGTATGGAGTAACTAGCTGTATGCATTGCTCAGGTGTGATTTTGGCCCATTCTCTGAACATTTTTCCATTCATCCTTCCTTCAATTATTTGATGTTTGCTAGAAACATTTGCTGAAAAAACATCCCCACGCCCTGATGTTCCTGTAATTTATGGAGTAGCCAGCTAACTGCAGCTACAAAAGAAGCATCAGAAGAGCGTCATTTTAAGGAGCCTGAGGTGTAAAAAAACAGGAGGCAGTTTGTTTAGTTTTGGTGAATTTATATTAAGTGATTTGAATAAAGAAAAAATGACAATTACAACAACGCGATGAGACACAAGAGAATTGACTCAGAATAAATTAATTCCAAAATCATAAAGTCCATAGTCCATTTCTTGCTCGCCATCTTCTGATCCAGATGAAGATCTGATCTGAAAAAACACCCGACCTAAAAGGTCAGAAGACCAATTAAGTGTTTTATCAAAAACAATAATTATCTACAAATACAAAGTAAATGATTATTAAATCTAAGCATTTAGTTTATGCATTTCAAATATAATTGCAATAAATAGATTCCTAATAATTAGACATAAATATTTCGTTTAGGTTAAATTAAGCATAATTTAAATAAAGTAAAACAAAAAAAAGTTGTGATATTTCAAGCTAATCAATTTGAAATTAAAGTGCAGTTCCAAATATCAATCAAGAAAAATAAAATAATTATCAAATGCTCAAGGAGAGTGAGTGAAAGGGAAAAAAAAATAATATACTGTGCAATATCAAACTTTAGTGTAGCTACATTGTGTTCTCATAAATTTTATTTTAAACCCGCAAATATAAAAGTCCTTGACTAATTGATGGTTAGATTCTCACCTCCAAACTACACTGTTGCTATGGTGATTTTGGGATGATATACTCCTGATCAAAATTTTAAGACCAGTCAAAAAATTGCAAGAATTTGCATTTTGCACTATTGGATCTTAAGAAGGTTCAAAGTAGAGCTTCACAATGTTAAAGGAAAAAATCAGTGCAAGAGACAAGAACTTTTGAGCGGGGAATTTTCTGAAATCTGCATTTACACTCAAACATTATTTTTTCAGCTGATCAAAAGTTTAAGACCATAGTCTTTAAAAGCCAAAAGCTGTGCAAAAATCTGGATTCCATGTCATTTTCTCTCAAGTCTTTACACTGTCAAGACCTCCTGATGGCAAAAGCAAAAAAGCTCACTGACTTTGAACATGG
>NW_015153026.1:16577-18233 GCF_000732505.1 Cyprinodon variegatus | reverse complement strand
GCTCACTGACTTTGAACATGGTAGGATTGTTGAGCTGCATAAGCAAGGCCTCTCACAACGTGCGATCGCTGCTGAGGTTGGACGCAGTCAGACAGTCATTTTGCATTTTTTAAATGATCCTGAGGGTTATGGAACAAAAAAGTCAAGTGGTAGACCCAAAACAATTTCACCAGCTCTGAGCCGCAGGATCCGATTGGCTGTCCGTCAAGACACATGACGATCCTCTACCCAAATTACCACCATTACTGGTGCTGACTGCAGCCCAATAACCATCAGACGGCATCTGCGAGAGAAGGGCTTCAGAAACGGATTCAAATATATTAAGAGAGCTGCATGAAGGGAAATTTCTTTTCAATAAAGGTTCAATAGAAATTCTATTTCTTATGAGCTCAATATAAAACTATAATTTAGGAATTTTACATATTTTTGACTTAATTTAAGTTAAAACTACCATTTTCTATAAAATTTGAATTAGAACTCAAGAAAAACTGTTAAATTCATCTGTAAAAATTAGAGCAGTTTTTTTGTGTAGTGAAAAAAAAAAAACATTCAGCAGATAAAAACTGGGATCCTATTTCAATACCACTGAAGCTATCACCTTATTGTTTTTGAATCCATCAGCGCATGATACCGGGTTCAGGGTCTTGTGCGTCGAGCATCCAGCTCAGACAGAAACGCACAGACAGATTCCAGCAGGAATCCAACAGAGGTTCAGGCAGGCAGATCAGGGAGGGACAGACAGGGCCAGTGGGTGAAAGGGAACAGAATCAGGAAAACAGAATCACTAGGGAAAACGCTGTAACGCCCTCACCATTTGGTTAGGGAAATTACTCACCTGAGGACACTGGCTTAAGAATAAACTCCTCCCTGGAACCGGGACAAGAGTTAAGCAGGTGAAAGGTTTTCAGGGCAGATCATAACAGCTTTAGAGACTTGGCCTTTGATTACTTAGAATTGTGTTTAAATTTCAGAAGCTAAGTTAGTAAGGAGGATTTTGAATAATTGCAATCTAATCTAGCTGGGTGCCTCTGAGGTATTGTCACACAATGGATCAACCAGTGACAGTAGGCTCAAAGGTGGAAAAAGACTGTGCTGCTGCTATGGCCTATTGGGGGAAAAGTTGACCAACATTATTCCAAAGGGAAGATTCCAGCCAAATCTCTGATGTTGTGTCTGTTATGAACCAAGGTCACAGGACGTCATCTCCCCTTTTGTATGTCCCTATAGAGGTATGAGACAGAAGATCTAATGCTGTGGTAGATACTGCCTGCACCTTAACATTAATGCTCCACAGTTTCTGTCAGGAAGTGGCAGGTGAGGGTGAAATACTAAAACAAGCTGAAAGCCATAAGTTTGCCCTAGCCAATGGGAAAACTTGTAGTGCTTTAGGAAAAAGCACTATTTTATACTGTTGGCATGGAAGGATGTGGTCATTGGAGACCATCATATATGTGATAATATGGGATTAAAAAGATCGGGTGGGTTTTAACCTAATAAAAATCAGGCGTAAAGACCATATGATTGTTTGTTGTTTTTTTCTACTAAATTATACCTGGGGCGGCTGACTTGTCTTTTTTTTTGTTGGGATCTGGAGATCTGCCACCTGTTGCCAGCAGAGAGCGCTGTGGAATTCCTGAGCTGGAGCTCTCTGCACAC
>NW_015153026.1:8641-15333 GCF_000732505.1 Cyprinodon variegatus | reverse complement strand
CATAGAGTGTTCAACCCATGACAGACTCTGGGACCACTTTGACGGATCCAACCCACACAGGACACGGAGCTTGGTTTCCATCTCTTGGTTTGCCCTCTCAGTTTGACCATCTGTTTGTGGGTGGAAGCCGGAGGACAGGCTGATGGAGATGCCCAACAGAGAGCAGAACTCTCTCCAGAAACGAGAGACAAATTGGGGACCTCGATCCGAGACAATATTGGAGGGGAGCCCATGCAAGCGGAACACCTCCCTGGCCAAGATCTCTCCCATCTCCTTGGCTGAGGGGAGTTTCTTCAGGGGGATGAGATGGACCATCTTAGAAACCTGTCAACAACAGTAAGAATGACAGTAAACCCATTAGAGGGAGGCAACCCAGTAACAAAGTCCATTGAGAGATGGGACCAAGGACGTGGTGGGATAGGGAGTGGGCCAACAGTCCAGAAGGGGGACGCCGAGACGGCTTGACCTGGCAACTCAGAGAGCAGGATGAGACAAAGTCCTTGACATCTTTGATCAGAGATGGCCACCAGAACTGCGTTTGAACCAATTTCAGAGTCTTGACGATACCAGGATGACAATATAGGGGGGAGTTGTGACAGAACCTGATCACCTTGTCCACCAGGTTCTCTAACTTCTCACTCCAACTCCAATCTGGTGGCCGCTAGTCGAACTGACTCAGGAAGAATAAAATCTGTGGGACCACTGACCTCAGATTTGGAACTCTCCTCAATCCTGGAAAGGGCATCCGGTTTTACGTTCTTTGTCCCGGGCGTGTAAGATAAGGAAAAATTGAAACAGCCAAAAAATAGAGCCCACCTAGCTTGTCTAGGATTTAGCCGTTTAGCAGATTTCAGGTACTCCAGGTTTTTATGATCAGTCCAGACAATGAACGGGTCCTTGGCCCCCTCCAACCAGTGTCGCCACTCCTCAAGGGCCAGATTGCACTGTTAAGATTCAGACTGAGGACCCAGAAACAACCAGAACACAACAGGAAATAACTTTAAAAGATTTATTGAGCGAAAAATGCAGGTTTTTCAGGATCAGGGGAGCCAAAGCCTCTGGAGGGGAGAGAACAGGTTTGTGGCTGAAATTGATTATTTTAGGTTCAGACTGCTAAGCCACTAACCTTTCTTAATATCCAGGTGGGGTGTCTTGGTTCCAGAAAACTTTGGTTGCTTGACAGAATTCTCACTGAGGCTCGGCAGGTAATCGTGTTCAAAGGAGGTCCAGGGTCAGAGCCAGGTGATCTGATTATCAGAGAATCCAAAACAGAATCCAGGGACAAGGTCAGGGCACAGAAACAGGTCAGGAATCCAGGCGGCACAAAAAACAGATCCAACAATGGCTAGGCAGGCTCAAAAAATCAGGAGGCAGAAACAGGTCAGGATCAGGTGGACAGACAGAAAAATACTGGATGCTTACTAGCCAAGGCTTTCGGGCAATCTGGCACTGTTGACAGGCCAGAAACATAACAGCATCTGGTGAAAATGTCATGTCAGTAGCACCTCTAGAAATATATTTACTGAGAAAAATGGTGGCTTGTGCAATACTTATTTCACCCGCTGTATATATAACCCTGCAGTGGATAGCACTGCTGCCTTGCAGCAAGAAGGTTCCGGGTTCGATTTCCTGGCCCGCGGTCTTTCTGAATGGAGTTTGCATATTCTCGACTTAGCATGCGTGGGTTCTCTCTGGGTACTCCTGCTTCCTCCTACAGTCCAAAATCATGACTGTTAGGTTAATTGGCTTCTCTAAATTCTCCTTAGGTGTGAGTGTGTGCGTGAATGGTTGTTTGTCCTGTTTGTCTCTGTGTTTCCCTGCGATGGACTGGCAACCTGTCCAGGGTGGACCCCGACTCTCACCGTAAACAACTGGAGGCACCAGCACTCCTCGCAACCCCTCAGGGATAAACATGTCAGAAAATGGATGGATGGATGGATATATAATCTTAAAGCAACCAAAGGTTGTCCCAACAGGCTCATCCAGGAGGAGCGTGTGTTTCAACTCAGTGACTCGAAGCAATCAACTGGTTTTCCTTGACAGAAACTTTGAACCAATCTGACTGTATTTTCTCTGTAAAAAGCCTTGAGATGATGCATGTTGTGAATTGCTGCTATAAAAATAAACTTAATTGAATAAATGACTAACATTGACAAAGAGATGATACCAGATAAAATCTTGATGACCTGTACAAATAAAAATACATATTTATATATTGGTATCAAATAAAGATGACCTGAGATATTTTAAATTAATTCTCCTCCCAGTAATCCTCCTGATTTATTTTAAACAGTAAAAAACTGCATTCAGCTATAATTAGAAACATGATCTTAATAAAGTAACTTTAGTAAAAAAGTTTTAAGTGTTAGAAAGGAAAATCTGAAAAATCTTCCATCAGTTTAAGTTTTTTTTCCCAGATTCCTTCAATAACATCATAGTAATGTTTGATAACCTCTAAACACAGTTGAGCTTAGATTTTCCAGCAGGGGGCGCTACTTTAGCTCTTCCTTTTTACAGGCAGCATCAGATGAATTTGTAGCCTGGGTGCCATTCCGAACTTAGTCCCGCCCACAACGTTTGAGGTCAGGAAGTTCGGTCTGGCATTGCTCACTAGTAGCGGGAGTATGCTCGCACAATATCTGGCGGGCCAATCGAATTGTCAGGGCGGGCTTTATACGATGATGAACAGATGATCAACAATAACATGATCAACCACGTCACCAAAGCGCGCTTGGGTGACAACAACAATGGCTGTCGCTGAAGAGTTGAGGTGAGTAGATTCTGCTATTAGGTCTGTTCTAGAAGATATCGACAGCAAATTAATTTTAAAAGAGCAACAGAGAAACGTGATCAAAGCTCATCTTCTTATTCTAGGCGTGCAAGTGCACGCTTTGATTTTTGTTGACAACAACTATGCATCGCTTAACATACGTCACGCACTCATATTGGTTGTAGGTCTATCCAATTGAGTGCAGAGGCATTTTTTCCTGGTTCGTTCAAATCACGCCCCATAATCACAGCTCTATGGAGCAGTATCAGACTCATATTCTGACTAGAATTGAGTAGGACTACGTCAGGCTAATGAATTTGTCAGGATGAAAAGATTTTATCAAACAAAAGAAGAAAAAGAAAATCACCCCAGTTTTTTTAAGTGTAAAAATTGATTTAGATTTTTTTTTTCAACAGATTTCTCACAGAATTCAGTGCAGCACAAAACTAAAATGAAAATCATGTGACACGGTTATCATCCCCAATAACTTAAGGAAAGTAAAACCAAAGAGTGGTTGTCCAATAGTTTGACCTAAAGCTTTGAGCAAAGACAACTTTATCATTAAATAAGTTTGTCCTTCACCCTGACATTTCTAATCTATGCTGCTCTTTTATTCAGAGTTATGTCTTCCTCCACAGTTACAGCTCTTTATATGTGTTGTTTCTGAGTATTTCCCAAAGTCCTTCTCCTCTATTCATTTCTCCTACTGGGTCATTTCTCTGGCTGTTTATACCGACAGGTTTATTTGGTGGAGGTTTTTGTTTCTATTTATGTTCTGGTGAATTTAGTTTGTTTGGAAATTGGAGTCTGGTTTGGTTTGATGTTAATGTAGTAAATTAATCTGCACTTATGATTAAAGTATATTGGATACAAGTTTTACATATTGAATAAATGTTTTACGTTAAATGCATTTATGTCAGAAAAGGTTAATCTAAAAGTGAAGGCCAGCATGGAGGGATAGACAGCAGTATGTGTGTAAACTCTAGATGAGCTCACTGCAGGTACATCTTTGAAGATAAGGCCAAGTGGGGAGATAAGCTTCAGGGAGCAGAAATGAGGCCTGTCTTGAGGACATACTGTAGTGTATTAATTTGCACCAATGATTAGAATAAAATAGAATTAACTGATTTATAAATGTTTAAAGAGTTGTTTTCACAAATACATTTATGTTAGGCCTTAGAGAGAAATAGAGAAGCAGTGTGTGTGTATGACTCTGCACCTGGTCCTTTGAAGTTGGGCTCCAGTCAAAAGCAGGAATTGGGTTGAATCCAAGATTGGGAAATGCTGCAGAATTGCATGGATGGGCCTCGCTAGTGTAAGAGGCACACTCATTAAAAATGAGTTATTTGTCATATCAAGGTTGCCCAGCTCAGCTAAGCTTAGCCAAACTAATTGTGATGAATTGAGTTGTCATCTTCAAAAACACACAGTGCAATATTGGTCACAGAAAGGATGATGTTTTACTGAAACATGGAACACCAGGGTAATGCTGACCTGGATTGAAGTAATATTATGGTCTTAGATCACATGGGAAGAAAGGCTTAGTTTTGACATATTATTGATTAAAACTGTCATAAGTTTCTGATTTAAGTGCACCAGATGTCATCATGACCTGTGAGATTGCTCTCAAAGAAATGTTATAATCATAAATTACATTGGATGAAAGCTTTGTTTTGAAAGATTAATAATGTGTTTTTGATATAATGGCAATATATGTCATCATGATTTGCAAAGAAATGTCACCATGACCTGTAAGAAAGACTGTTGATTAAATATATAAAAAATATGCTTTGAAAGGGGTTTTCCACCGGTAAGATAAAAATAATTGGTTTTACCTGAAGAAAAAGTACCTAGAATGATTAAGAAAGGAGGGGGCTTGTGGGAGGAGTCCACAAGCCCAGAGGAGTGTATAAAAGAGGGCTGTTTTCATCATTTGTTCAGTTGCTTGCCGGCGGTCAACTCGTGTGTGATTCTTTGTATTTTGCAATAAATCACATTGGACCTGGACTTAAGCTGCTTCTGCCTGATTTTTGGATCATTGTTTGAACCTTTTAAGAACTTAGAATTTTTACAAAACTTAACTCCAATTTTAAGTCGTTAAAGAGGTTTTCCCAGGACATTAACCAGTATATTTTTGTGTGTATTTAGTTGATTTATTTATTGTTGTTTGTCAAATTTGTCTGAAATTGTCTGAAATAAACTTCTTTTCATTCATTCGCAAATTTTTGGAGAGTGTTGGCCTAGTGGGTTAGAGCAGTTCCATTGTGCTCTGAGAAGGTTGCAAGTATCTGGTTTGATCCCCACAGCCTCCACTCTGTGTTCCTGAGCAAAGCCCTTAACCCCACACTGCTCCACGGGTAATGCATGATGGCAGCCCACTGCTCCCCAAGGGGATGGGTTAAAATGCAGAGGGTGAATTTCATCAATGTGACACAATAAAGGAATTTACGTTCATTCAACATTCCTCTCCATTCATTAACATACAAGAAGTTGTATTTTTTTTGTCTTCCATTTTCCAGCCTGATAAAAGGAAGCAGAAAAAACAGGGTTCGGTCGGGTGCAAACAATTATTCTGATACAAAGACTGACTGTGACCGCAGTAAAAGCAGGACATTTTTTTCCAAATCTATAAAAATAAAAGATTTCAGTAGAACTCAGCAGACAGCTGCTGGCCCCTTATATCCTCACAGAGTTTCTGGTGTTTTTATTTCCACACTCCAAGGTTTCAGGAGTCTGCAGGAATCACAGCGCTGAACCAAGAGCCTCTGAACTGAACCTGTCAGCAGTGGGACCTTATATAGACAAGCATCTATATTCCTAATCACATCCAGTCAGATAAATGCACCAAAGCTGGACTCCATCTAAACTGTAGAAACATGGAAGGATGATCAGTGGAGACTGAACCTCAGCTGAGTTTAGAGCTTCATGGTAAAAGCTGTGAATATGTATGGAAATATGATTTATTAGTTTTTCATTGAGTAATAAGTTTACACATTGACTCCATTCTGGAGAGAAATATCAGCTGTGCTGCTGCCATCAACACCTTTGTTTGTGGATGTTGGAGCCTTTGGCCTTTTTTTCAGTGTAGTGTTTCTCTGACTGTGACTGACTGGGTGTTTCCTGGATGGGGCCGCCTGTGCAGCTGGTTCAAAGTTGCCTTCTGTATCTCTGCTTCTATCTCCTTGAACCCCAGTCGACCTCAGCAGATGGCCGCTCACACTGAGCCTGGTTCTGCTGGAGATTCCTTTCTGTTAAAAGGGAGTTTTTCTTCTCCACTGTCGCTAAAAGCATGCTTAGTGTGAGGGATTGTTGAAGACTCAATGACTCGATGCAATCAGCTTGTTTTCCTTAGATAGAAAACTTTGAATCAATTTGACTGGATGATATGGTGAACTTTAAAGTGCCTTGAGAACCTAAAATTGGCTCTAAATTAACTTAATTGAATTGAATTTACTATAATCTCATAAACACTTTGTCATAATGAGCCGTTTAGTTTAGAATCTAGAGAAGAGATCAAATTAAAGCATTTGGAAAAAGGCTGAAATATATTGAAATGTGGGAAAAAATGCAGAGCTTTGACAACTTTCTAGAAGGACTCTGATTCAGGGCTTTCTAAGGCTGCTGTCCTGCAGCTTTTAGATGCATCGCTTCTCCAGAACACCTGTGTCAGATGAATGGATCGGTACCGGGCCTCTGCAGAGTTGGATAACTGAATGTTGCAGTCTAGAAGCTGCAGGGCAGCAGCTCTGGAGGAATGGACCTGTTTATCCCTGATTTACATGAAGACCAAGGAGAACCTGGATCTGCTGCCAAACAAAGGAGTCAATGTTCCAGCTTTGGATCATAGAGGCTCAGTTCTTGGAATAATTCAACAAGGAGACAAACAGACTTCCTGGAGATGTTGGATGATCTTCACTTCATT
>NW_015153026.1:4354-7191 GCF_000732505.1 Cyprinodon variegatus | reverse complement strand
CTACAAGGCTGCAGTGGAAAGAGTCCAGCGCTGCCCCCTGCTGGAGGATCCACAGCTGCCCTCAGGAGCTCTGATAGACCAGGCCAAACATCTGGGCAACCTGGCCTTCAACATCTGGAGCAACATGAAGAACATGGTGTCCTACACTCCTCTCATCCTGGACCCAAACACTGCTGGTTTAGACCTCATCCTGTCTGAAGATCTGACCAGTGGGACTGAAGGAGAGGAACAGAAGCTTCCTGATAATCCAGAGAGGTTTGATGTGTGTTGTTCTGTCTTGAGTTCTGAGGGCTTTAACTCAGGGAACCACAGCTGGGATGTTGATGTTGGAGACAGTGAAGAATGGGAGCTTGGTGTCTTAGAGTCTGTCCAGAGGAAGGGAGGCTTATCTTTTGGATTGTTGGTGATAGAGTTCTATGAAGATAAATACTCAGCATGGTCTCCACCGTCTCCATCCAAACTTCTCTCAGTTCAGAAGAAGCTCCAGAGGATCAGAGTGAATCTGGACTGGGACAGAGGAAAGCTGTCCTTCTCTGATCTGGACACTAACACACACATACACACCTTCACACACACCTTCACTGACAAGATGTTTCCATACTTCTACACTCTGGGTAAAATAAAAATCTTACCCATGAAGATCTCAGTGAGCAAACAGCAGCTCTGATGTTCTCAGCGTGAAGAACACATAGGGATAGAGAATCAAACTATGTTAATAACAATTTAATCCTTTTGGCCAAATTTTTCATACATGTCGATTTCAAAAAAATTACTCCATCTTTTAATATTTTATACGTGAGATACTTTTATTAAAATAAGTACTAACCCATTGTAAAAACCCTAAAGCACAATCAATGATGCAATATATTGAGAATTTACTTTAAAATTCAAGAGTCCTTTTGTTTTTGTTTCATTATTTTAATTTAATTACTTTGTTCTATGATCTGTTATTTTTTGTTTTTTATAGGTTCTCAGTGTGATTCTATTTGTTATATTATACATACTCTCCTCAGCTTCCTAAGATATTCAATTTACAGCTTTGTATAATTGTTTTTATATGCCTTGTAATACTTTGATTCATCAATTAAAAAAAATAATAAAATAAAAAGTTCTGCCAAAGTCGTTTCCATCCCACACACACAGACCCTCCCCCCACCCTGGTTCTGGATTGTCCCTCTGCTCTTGCCGTAGCCTCGGTGTGGGCCGTCCCGGATCACCTGGCAGCAGACTGGAACTTTGTTCTCCATCAGGAAGGAGCCTCTTCCACCAAGATCCTGCTTATCGTCTGCAAAACGAACTGGAACATCACAGCTGGAAGTCATATTTACATTCCGTACATATTTATCTGTGATATATATCCATGCGTATATATCAGATTTAAATATAAAGGCAGAAATCTGGTTCTCTGTTTGAACTCTGTTGCAAAAAAAGACTGAAAGTTTTAGTTTCTGTAATTACTATGATAGCCAGTTATAGGCGTTGGTGTTATTTTTGTATAAACATGATATCATCTATGTGGCATGCATGACATATATACAGACTTTGGTGGTTTAAAGCAATATGTCCGACCTGGTGCGATTGGTTCCGTTGTGTTCTTTGTAGCCAGAAAAAGAAAAAAACCCAACAAACAAAAAAAGAAAAAAGAATCTGCAGCTGTTCAGTACCCGTGTTCAATGTNAACCAGTCATCTGCATATTATGTGCTTGTGCAAATAAACTTGTTAAACTTTTCATCCTGTGTCCGTCAGTGCTGTTCTGCATCTTTGGGTCTCCATTAGAGAACCGATCATGACAATATATATATATATATACTACTGTTCAAAGGTTTGGGGTCACATTGAAATGTCCTTATTTTTGAAGGAAAAGCCCTGTACTTTTAAATGAAGATAACTTTAAACTAGTCTTATCTATAAAGAAATAAACTCTATACATTGCTAATGTGGTAAATGACTATTCTAGCTGCAAATGACTGGTTTTTGGTGCAATATCTACATAGGTGTATAGAGGCCCCTTTCCAGCAACTATCACTCCAGTGTTCTAATGGTACAATGTGTTTGCTCATTGGCTCAGAAGGCTAAATGATGATTAAAAAACCCTTGTGCAATCATGTTCACACATCTGAAAGCAGTTTAGCTCGTAACAGAAGCTACAAAACTGACCTTACTTTGAGCAGATTGAGTTTCTGGAGCATCACATTTGTGGGGTCAATTAAACGCTCAAAATGGCCAGAAAAAGAGAACTTTTATCTGAAACTCGACAGTCTATTCTTGTTCTTAGAAATGAAGGCTATTCCACGCGAGAAGTTGCTAAGAAATTGAAGATTTCCTACAACGGTGTGTACTACTCCCTTCAGAGGACAGCACAAACAGGCTCTAATCTCGGTAGAAAAGGAAGTGGGAGGCCGCATTGCACAACTGAGCAAGAAGATAAGTACATTAGAGTCTCTCATTTGAGAAACAGACGCCTCACAGGTCCCCAACTGGCATCTTCATTAAATAGTACCCGCAAAACACCAGTGTCAACATCTACAGTGAAGAGGCGGCTGTGGGATTCTGGGCTTCAGGGAAAAGTGGCAAAGAAAAAGCCATATTTGAGACTGGCCAGTAAAAGAAAAATATTAAGATGGGCAAAGGAACACAGACATTGGACAGAGGAATACTGGAAAAAAGTGTTGTGGACGGATGAATCAAAGTTTGAGGTGTTTGGATCACGAAGAAAAACGTTTGTGAGACGCAGAACAAATGAAAAGATGCTGGAAGAATGCCTGACGCCATCTGTTAAGCATGGTGGAGGTAATGTGATGGTCTGGGGTTGCTTTGGTGCTGGTAAGGTGGGAGA
>NW_015153026.1:0-1739 GCF_000732505.1 Cyprinodon variegatus | reverse complement strand
CTTTTACCAGAGTATTTTTTAACACAAGTATCTGTACTTTTACTCAAGTATGGAAAGTGTGTACTTTTGCCATCTCTGGATAAGGAATTTATTCATCTGTTTTTCTTGAGAGTGCTTGGTTTGTTGACGGTCCCTAAGTGCACCAGCGTCTGTGGGAGGAGTACTTGCATTTCATCAGCAAGTACTTTTCTATTGGAAATTAATGAACAAACAGAATTTCCCTCCAAACGACATTACAATTTGAAACAACAGATATGTTGTGAAGTCAGTATTCGAAAGAGAGTGGCATGTTAAAGGCATCGATCTGGTCTGTTAGTCACTTAATCAATTCAATAAAAAAATTTTTTGGAACATTGTGGTTTTTTAAACCCAACATAACCTAAACTGTCAAAAAAAAAAAATTCTAAAATCTATACCTTAATCTTTTAGTTCTCTAGTTAAAAATTATTTGTCACACTTTCCCAGTACTGAGTTCACTACAGATTGAAGGTACTAGATCCATGATATTAGATGTAAAAATAACATGTTGAGGAGTTTCCTCTTAAAAGAACTTTCTCTAAATTCAATTAGAAGACACTACATTTTAAACAAATTAATAACAAATCAGGTTTTTAAAGAAGATCTAACTATATAACTAACCATTTGCTTCTAAAGGTGAAAGAGATGCAATTTAAAATGAATGAAATATATCCAGCTAATGAATTTTTGTCATAAAAATTCTAATTAGATATAGAACATTGCATATTTGGTATGAGAAACATTGAAAGTTTGAAACATTTATCCTTTTTTTCTTTTTTACCAATTCTTAAATAACTTCGAACAGATTTCCAAAGCTGGTTGGACCTAAAGAACATTGATCTGACTCCACTATCTGACACTATTATATTATTTGGTTTAAAAAGTGAAAACTGTTCTCTGGAATATTTAGGAAACTTTCTTATATTGATGGTAACATTTTTCATTCACAGATTTAGGTTTCTTTAAACAAAGCCCACCTTTGGTCATTGGGAAAATGATTTCGATTTACATTCTAAGTCTGTGAAACTGGTTAAATCTAAACATGCAGTAAATGATCATCTCTGTTGGAACGTTTTGATTGAATGTAACACTGTCCTTCTATTTTAGTTCTGTTTTGTTACTTGTTTTTATTTTATATTGGTCACATCTCTGTTGCTACAAGTTTGTGATGCTTATTGTCACATAAGTATTTAGTCCTTTAAGGTATTTTATTATTTATAGTTTTTATCCTTATTTATTGCTGCCTAATATCTAGTCTATTTTATTGTATTTGTTGGTATCCTCAGGCTTGCCCACCAGAGGGCGCCGAGGATCCTCTTTTGCTTCTTGTTGTTTTCTTTTAGGACTGGAGTTACTGTTGGGATCTGGAAATTACCATCTGTCTCCAGCAGAGTGCGCCGTGGTTCTCCTTGGGCTGGAGTCTTCCAGCACACCTGTTATGCATCTACTCATCAGGAGATCTCCCCTTTATAAGCAGAGGATCTCTGCTGTCCGGTCTGTCAGGACGTCTTTAAGGATCCAGTTGTTCTGTCATGTAGCCACAGCTTCTGTAAGGAGTGTCTGAAGGACTGGTGGAGAGAGAAACCAGTAAAAGAGTGTCCAGTTTGTAAGAGGAGATTTTCAAAGTCTGAACCACCTTTTAATCTGGTTCTGAAGAACCTGTGTGAGACCTTTTTACAGCAGAGAGAGCAGAGAGCTTCAGAGGATCTCTGCAGTCTGCA
>NW_015153025.1:16743-21398 GCF_000732505.1 Cyprinodon variegatus | reverse complement strand
AAAGATCAGATTTTGGCCCTGCAAACTCTCCAAAGATGTCTTGTACGTCTTTGTTTTATTTCCTTCTTTCCTGCTATGTCAGGTAATGGAATGTATGTCTCTGTTGTTCTGCAGTTTCTGGTGTAGGTTTGTGCATTGTCTTATTTCTAAGGCTATGCATTGTCTTATATTGGATTAAACTCTGTAATTCTGTGATGTCAACACGCCTTGCTGATTTTCATATTACCAAACGCAGCTTGCCGGGTGGACCTGGAAAGGGAAGAAACGAAAAGCCAACCTTTTTCCAAAGTTAACTATGTTAGAATATTTTCTTCCTTAACAGTAGTAGGGTTAAACCACTTCTCGAAAGCCGGGGGTGGTTTGCCTGCAGCGCATACCACTTTCTTCTCTTACCTTCTTCTTCTTGAAGTGTATTTTTCAGTTGGCGAGAAACTGAAGGTGCGCATTACCGCCACCTACCGGTATGGAAATTGATACAGAAAAACGTATTTTTCTTTTCATTTATTTCAGCCTTAAATTATGTCACTTGTGTTAATAAAAAAATATATTCATATATAAACATGTTTATACTTTTACTTCAGAGTCTATCAGCAAAATATTTGGGAGATTTAATTTTTCTTTCATGTGTTCTAATTATTTTTTTTTTTTTCTATTTCACATGCCCCACATTCTAATACATGTTCTATTGTTTCCATTTCTCCGCAATGATGACTTTATGACATTTTTTTTTTTTTTTTACAAATAACGTATCATTAAGTCCTGTGTGGCCAAACCTTCATATTTTAATTATTATTTCTTGCCTCCTTTCTCCTTCCTCTTCTCATTTCCCTCAACCTTTTGAATCTTATACCATCTTCCTTTTTTCTATTCTTTTTTCATTTTCTTCATTTTCGCAGCACGGTTTTAACTGTTCTTCCTTTGTAAGAAAAGAAGTCTTAAAAAAAGAACTCACAGTTGGATTATACTTGGATCACAGTTAAGCCAAAAATAAACTGTAAAACTAAATATATCTTTAGATGGATAAATTACATTGCTTTGCTCTCTCACTGCAAATCATTTCTTTTTACACCAATCAGTGGTCCTTAATTTCACATCATGGCATCAACAATTGTGCAGCTGATAAGTTACACCAGAATAAAATACTAATCTAAGTTTTGGTTAATTTCGAAAGATACTGTGTCAATTTATGAACTTTATATAAAACTGCACATACTTTCAGAAAAAATGTCACATTATCATATTATAGTACTTATTTTGCTGAAAGGTATAAGCAGGAGTTTGATCATCAAAGGTACTCATAAATCAAATAGTAGCTGCACACCTAATTCAGCAACATCAGTTTGAACAATGTTACCATATGGCAACAATTACTTTATCTTCATTTTCTATAAATGCTGTCATATAAACTAAATTTTTTTTTTACAGTTTGTTGTAAAAGGTAGGCTTTTATTTTGATTTTCATTTAATGTTTGGGGTCATATCATATATTTAGCATGCCCTGTTTGCCAGTCCTTTTTTCTTATGGAAATTGACATGTGAATATTATCAATCTGAGGACACAAAAGATTGAATGTATTTTATATTTAGCAAAGTTTTAATACAAAAATCTGAGGTAAGTAAACTTTATTTTTATCATTAATTTAGTTTTGAGATTACATTAAAATATATTAGTTTCGATTCGACAAGTATGTTTGTCTCCATTTGGCAGTATATAAACATGGAAACGTTCTGGTGCATTCAATTCAGTTTATTTATGTAGCGCCAATACACAACCCATGTCATCTCAAGGCAGTTTACAAAGACAATTAAATCACATCACACAGTCAGATTAGTTAGTTTTCTATCTTAGGAAAACCATCTGATGCATTGACTCATTAATTAAACACATAAGTATAATAATTCACAGAGCTCTACAGTGAAAAATATTTGATTCAACTTTTGAGTAGGAATAGGGATCAAGTAACTTCTAGAGAGAGCCAATTTCGGAATTGCTCAAAATCCATCAACAAGGCTCAAGCTTATTGATACTGCTGCCCTGACAAGTGGGTCAGTACCAATGTCTTTGATGTCAAATCAGTTTGAACGTAAAACTCAATGGAGAAGAACTTACAGTTGGGGAAATAATAATGATGACCCTGATGCATATGTTGAAATAGTTCCCAAACATTTTATAATTAAGGTGCACCCTTGAATGCTGTCTTTTGACACCTACACACTCAGTGGCAGCAGAAAGAGGTGTTCCCTATTTATCAGTTAAAGTTTTGCTTGCAAATATGAATTTTGTTTTTGATGTACTCTTATGCAGGCCCAAATTACTAGCGCAAGGTCGCCTGGGCACAAAATGTCTGATCCCCCTCTTTTTAAATCCAGGAATATTTAGACCTTCGTGCTTGAGTCCTGTTTCACAAAGCAGGTTTAACAAACAAAGACTCAAATCCTCAATTCTGAGGTTGGAAACACATCCATGGCAGAAGTCAAAGGCGTGGGTTTGGTTTCAACTTTGGTAGGGACACTATTGGTTTTCAGTTTCACTGGTCTGATGTCATTGGTCCTTTGCAAAAATATGCATGATCTTTTTCATGCTTAATGTGAGCATCAGGGCACATTTTGTTTAAAGAGAACAGAAGCATTTATTGCTACATTAATACAAATCTTTTAAGCTGTTTAGCAATGTTTAAAGTATCACTGGCTCTGATGAATGTGGAATTAGGACTTTTTTCCACTCTGAAAATGTTTGCAATTAAACTTACCAGTGACTAAGACAGAGCCTATTTAACCAAATATAGTCTAAATGTCTGTTATATGGGAATTTATCCTCTGTTTAATATTGAAGATATAGAATTGTGCAGAGGTAAATCGTACTCTTATTTTTTTATCCAATATGTTCTCTTTGTATCAAGCAAAATAATACATTCAAGGGCCGGCAAATAAATGTATTGTTTTACATGTGCACTGGAACTATAAAAGGAACTGACACTGAGCATTTTGAAATATTAACTTCACCATACAAGTTGTACATCTGGGCTGTAGTTACTCTGTGTCTCCCATTTAATGTATTTTATCTTGGGCTGAAACAATTAATCATATTAATGGATTATTTAAATAATCATCAACTAATTTAGTAATTGATTAATCGTTAACAGGAGTATAGGGCCACTAAAATGTGCCTTTAGCCGACAGAGCGACCCACTTAGTGCAGGAATTATAACCAAGACTGTAAAAAAATGTAACCATTTTGCCTTTAAGATAAAAAAAAAAATTTGTCTGTCAAAATTCTCCATCAAGAACTCCTAAAGAGGAAATGTTTCTGTTTCACCGGGTTTAATTTCGTAAATAATTTTCTTAAAGGAACCTTTGGCTATCTGATTATTATTTGATTCATTGAAAAAAGAATAAACAGATTAATCAATTTGCAAAATAATTATTAGTTGCAGCCCTAATTTTATGGCAACTTTCCAAACACATTCCTTCCATAATGCAGCACTGAAGGGCAGCTGCTTCACCCTGAAGCTCCCCTACATCATTATATCTGGGTTTTCTACAATCATATAATGTTTCTATTATAAAAGTGCGTTTTTAATACTAAAGGATTAAATGTACAACCTTTTATCATCATCCTATATTGCTTACTGTCTGACTGTTTAAATAGCTCCTTATGTCTATTTTCTTTTTTAGTGACATCATCTACAAACACAACATTAAGAATGAGCCTAAGTTTATTTAGATATCAAATCCCTTATAACAATTATAAAAGACAATATAACACTATCTTATCTGTAAGTTAATAATACCCAAAATAAACAGCCAGGTTCAAGCATTATTTACCAGAAATTAATGTTTGTACTAATTTACTTATGGGCCGAGTGGAAATCTAGAAAAATAGAATCAATGTAAATAGAGTTCTTCTGTGTGTCTTTATCCTATTTCTAGAAGTAGAATCAATTAAATAAAACTATTTTTATGTGGGAAACAAAAAATAGCAGATCTTCAGCATCCTTCTCATGTTGTTATGATCTAGAAAATAAATAAAACCTGCTATTTATACCTGAACTGCCGTCAAAAAATAGAAATATTGGTGAAAGGGAATCAGAAATGTTGACAGTTTAGTCTTTGTTCATTTTAACAGCAGTTTTCTGAACTCCTGTCTGACTTTGAATATTTAGTTTTAGAAAAGCAATCCTAACGTTGGTTACTTTCATTTCTCAAGTTGCACAAATCCAAACTATCTCCTGCTTCTTTACAGAACTGCAATCAGAAGCTTTTGCCTGTTTTAGCGTAGATAATATTTGGTTTTGGTAACCGACGTATTCTAGCATAATTTTTTACATTTTATTTCGCTCTTTAAGCGGGCACACACATACAGAGGATCTGCAAGAGGAAAAGAAGTGACTGCTGCAACAACGCTGTATAGTAAATTACAAACATGTTGTTCACATCGAATTATTGGTAGGGACAAGTAGGTCAATCCAAAATTTTGGTAGGGACATGTCCCTATGATCCCTTATGCCCATGGCAGAAGTTTTTGGATTCATCACTGCTCCCCAAGATGCCACTGCTGTTGTTCCCCCTCTAAATTGGCCAGAAAGAGTAATGATTCTTGATAAACAGTTTCATCCAAACCATGCACAGATGCAACAACTACAGGATGTGGACCC
>NW_015153025.1:7840-14406 GCF_000732505.1 Cyprinodon variegatus | reverse complement strand
GTTTTCCTGAGCAGGATTCAAATGTTCTGCAGTGCTGGGAGTTTGTTTCAGTGGAGGAAATAGGGAGGGGCTGAAAGTATTTCCCTTCTTGTGATATTATCTACGTCCTTTTAAAGATCGGTCTGGGAGAGATAGGAAGCAGTTCCATCAGACTTACTGACTCAGAGAAGGAGAATATTTCATCCTTTCCTCACCATCCATTTTCAGTAATGGAGATCACTCAGAACCATTTTTTTTCTTTCTTTTTTTTGTTTCTTGTCTAACAATGTGGCAATTAGAGCTGTTGTCTTAATGCCAGAAAAAGCCTAACAGATTTTACTCTCACAAGTGGAACATTGTCTGTTTTGCCATAGTTCTCTGCTTGATTTATATAAATACTTTTTTATGATTAATGTAGGGAATAATTCATGTTATATGGACACTATATTAAAAGGTAGAACAAAAGGAGAAAGGGTGAAAGAAAGAGGAGCGAAGACCAATACTCACAAAACTCCATCAGAACCATTTTCGTTTTGTAGACCATCACTGAATGGTAAAGGCTCTTGGTATGCAGTCTGAGTAGCTCAGTGGTATAGAGTGAAATAAGCATTGGATCCTGAAGGAAACATTAAACCCTAAAGCTTTGCTTTATCCAGGAGCAGCTTTAGTTGGTTCACAATGGAGAGAAGGAATTCACATTCTCAAATATCAGCTAAAACTTATTTCTATTTCAGTGCAGAAAATAATCTAACAAAACAAAAAACAAGATGAACAATGACAGACAAACTGCTTAAGAGGCGGAAGTAGAATTTCCATGTCCTGATGGTTTAGTCCCAGAACGAGTCAGCCCCCAGAAGGGTGGTGCTTTCTAGAAGAGCAGCACCTTGCATGGACTGTGGGTGAGAGCAGGGGCGGATTTAGGAAATTTTGGGCCCTAGGCAGAGACAGGCATGGTGCCCTCTGAATTGAGAAGACAACATATAGAACAGACCCATTATACAGATACAGAAATTTTAATAGAATAGAAATTTGAGGATGTCATGTATCATCAAGTTTGTCTATGTCTGTTTAATCTATAATTAATGTGACCCTTAACATCCGCAGCTGTACACAATAACACACATTAAAGCAATGTTAATACAAAGCTGTAAAGCAGAGTGAGATGTTGGTAATAATTTCCTTATGTTTTTTGAATGTATAACTTAAATTATTAAGGACTAAAACACCTAAAACTTATGGGTGATTTTACAACATTTAAAGCCTGAGATTTCCCTGAAATTCAACATAAAAAACACCTAAATAATTGATTTTTCATCGTTTGTAGCAAATCCAAATGAAATTAGAAACTTACTTTAAAATGACCCATCTTAAGTAAGGTGAATAAATACTTATCAATATAGGGGGAATAGCCCCTTCGACAGCTTAATACTCACTATGTCATGATGGGTTTAGGATTCAACCCATATGCTGAACACCACTGGAGGCTGGGTAAAAGTTTAACAGAGTTTATTAAAGGTTCTGACATACAAGATAATGAACAGGATCTGGAACAGGTCAGCGTCTAGCTTCTGACTTTGAACGGCAGACCTTGATCAGAGTTTCCAGCTCTTCACAGAGAGCAGCAGGGAAAATCCACATAGGAATCTTCTGGTTAATTCCACATAGGAATCTTCAGGTTTGGCTCAGCAGGGCAGATTGGCCGGTTAAGCTCACCCAGAGCTTCAGGCTAGAGACTGGTTTCCTGTGAGGCAAAAACAGAGGAGAATTAGAATCTGTTCTCTCACTAGAGACAACTTAAGATTCTTCCTGGTATCAGAGGCTCAGGTTGCTAACCAAACTAAGGTCAACACTGCGGCGTCGACGGTAGGTCTGGCAGCTAGTTATAAAGGGGAGGTCTCCTGATGAGTAGTAGTAACAGAAAACAACATAAAAACAGAAGAGGATCCTCGGCGCCCTCTGGTGGGCAAGCCTGAGGATCCCAACAGAGTCCCCCCCTCAAGGGCGGATTCCAGACGCCCTCTGAATAAGTCCAAGAAAAAAGAATAAACAAAAAACAACCCACCCAGGGCGGGCGGAGGGGGCACTAGGGCAAGGAGGGCCAGAAACAACAAAAATAGAGTCCAAAAAACAACCCACCCAAGGTGGGCGGAGGGGGAAACAGGCCAGGAGTGCAAAAAACAAAAACAGAGTCCAGAACAGAAAACGATCCACTTACGGTGGATGAAAACAAAATAAATCCCAGACGATTTCTTAGGCAAAGTCTCAGGTGGCCGGCCGTGGGACCGGCAGCGGAACAGAGTCTCAGGTGGCCGGCCGTGGGACAAGCAGCGGGGCCGGAGGCGTGGCAGAAGTTCTGGAGGTCGGTCGTTGGGACGGAGGCGAGGCCGATTCCCAGGGAGCCTGCCGCTGGGCCGGAGGCGAGACAGATGCTCAGGGGGCCGACCACGGGGCAGAAGGCGATGCTGACGCTCCAGAGGCCTACCGCAGGGCTGGAGACAAAGCAGCGTCTTAGGGGGACCACTGCCGGGCCGGAGGCATGGCAGAGATTCTGGCCGGCAGAGGGTCCGGCAATGGAGCAGAGTCTTAGGTGGCCGGCTGCGGGGTCGGAGGGGAAGCTGACGCTCTGGGGGTCCGCTGCAGGGTCGGAGGTGAAGCTGACGCTCCGGGGGTCTGCCGCGGGGCCGGAGGCGAAGCTAATGCTCTGGAGGCCGGCCGCGGGGCCGGAGGCGAAGCAGCTTCTCAGGAGGATGACGCCCCAATTTCAGTAGGTACCCCCACGGAGTACCCCGTCCCCTCTTCAGCGGCTCAGGAACAGGCTCTGTAGCGACCGCCGACTGCGGCTCTGGAACAGACTCAGAGGAGACCGCTGACTGCGGCTCTGGAACAGGCTCTGAGGAGACCGCTGGCTGCGGCTCTTGGACTGGAACAGGCTCTGAGGAGACCGCTCCGGATCAGGAACAGGGGAGCCCGCCGATTGCGGCTCCGGATCAGGAACAGGGGAGCCCGCCGATTGTGGCTCCGGGTCAGGAACAGGGGAGCCCGCCGATTGGGGCTCCGGACCAGGAACAGGGGAGCCCGCCGATTGCGGCTCCGGACCAGGAACAGGGGAGCCCGCCGATTGCGGCTCCGGACCAGGAACAGAGGTGCCCGCCGATTGCGGCTCCGGATCAGGAACAGAGGAGCCCGCCGATTGCCGCTCCAGGTCAGGAACAGAGGGGACCACCGACTGTGGTTCAGGAACAGGCCCATAGGAGACTGCTACCTGCGGCTCCTGGACAGGAACAGAGGAGCCTGCCGATTGCGGCTCCACGTCAGGAACAAGGGAGACCACCCGCTGTGGCTCCACATCTGGAACAGGAGGGACCGCCAACTGTGGCTCCCCATCAGGAACAGGGGAGACCACCAACTGTGGCTCCAAAACCAGCAAGGAGGAAACCGCCCATGGAGGCACGTGTTCAGTCTCTGAGGTGGCTTAAAATGCCTGCAGAGGGTCCTTGGCGGTCTGAGGTGCCTGCAGAGAGACCCTAGGAGGCATAAAACCACATACCCCGAATTCTGACACCTCTTTAAAAGTCTGCTCAGAGGTCTCTGGACAGCACAGAGCCAACTCAGGGATCTCTGGATGGCACAGAGCTGACTCAGGGGTCTCTAGACGGCACAGAGCTGACTCAGGGGTCTCTGGACGGCACAGGGCTGACTCAGGGGTCTCTAGACGGCACAGGGCTGACTCAGGGGTCTCTAGACGGCACAGAGCTGACTCAGGGGTCTCTAGACGGCTCAGAACCGGCTCAGGGGTCTCTAGACGGCTCAGAACTGGCTCAGGGGTCTCTAGATGGCACAGAGCTAACTCAGGGGTCTCTAGACGGCTAAGAACTGGCTCAAGGGTCTTTAGACGGCTAAGAACTGGCTCGGGGGTCTCTAGACGGCTCAGAGCTGGCTTATGGCGACGCCGTTTCTTACGTCGGGGTTCTATGGAAACAGGTCTAAAGGGTTCAGGTTGACAGACTGATTTTGGAAAAAGGCTAACAGGTGTGTAAATGGGTTTGGACGCAAAATTAACTGGTTTGCTATCAGGTTCAAAAACTGGTTCTGGGTCTAGGCTAGCAGGATTATAAATGGATGGTGACGTTTGTTCTGGCTGACAGAGAGAAAAATGAGGTGGCATAAAGGGGAAGAGATCATCTCTATCCCCATAATAAAAATCCCAGAGGTCTGACTTCTGAATGTGGGATGCACTGACTGTCAAGGGTTCTGAGGCCGGAGACGCAGAAAAGCTAATTGTCTCTGAAACAGGAGGTATGGTTTTACTTCCGGGTCCTGACGCTGGGAAATCTGAACAGCTAACGGGCTGAAAAATTAGAGCTCCAGAACTGATTACTGGTTCTGAAGCTAGGGGAACCGAGACACTACCAGGTTCAGAAACTAAAGAAGCAGATGTGTTAACTGAATCTAGAAGATTAACAGATTCTGAGGCTACGGGAAACGGTATGCTAGCGGACTCTGAGGCTAATGAAACTGGACGGCTAGCGAATACTGGAGCAGAAGAAAACGGAGAGCAGGTAAATTCAGAGGCTAGAAAAACAGATTTGCTGATATATTCAGTCTGGCGTGGAGCTCTAGCTGTTTGGGGTTTGATTAGTGAACCAACTTTTAGTTTATTGACTGAGGGTGCTAATTGTAGATCTGAAAGGTGGGAGCTAAGACGGACGGAACTGACCTGGCAAGTAGATGGACAGACTATTGCTGCTGGCTGGACTACAGGGAGGATGGAGGCGTCAGGCTGAACCACCGGAGAAGGAGTGGAGGCGACTGGCAGAACCGCCGGAGAAGGAGTGGCCCTTTTTCCCCGGCGGCGGTTCCCACGCCTGGAAGAGGCAGAAGGCAGAGGCGAATCGACAGCCGCAGAAGGTGGAGGTAGGAGCTCGGAGACATTTATTTCTAGGAGTGGTGGTCTGGGTGGAGGAGGTTCGTGGAGTAATTTGGCAAATGAGTCCTGAATGATCCAATTTATCAGTTCAAGGTGACTGGTTTGCTGATAAAGTGTCTGGAGTACTGGATATTTCCTTAAATGGCTCTGGAGTGTATCAGCTGTCTTTATCCGCTCCCAGGGTGAAGAGATGGTGGAGAGATCTTCTAATGTCTGAGTGATTGAATTAAGTAATTGACTTGCCCGGGATTGTTCTGCTGGGTCCATGTTGGGTAATTCTGCTGGGCTAGTCTGTTGGCCGCAGTGTTCTGTCATGATGGGTTTAGGATTCAAGCCCATATGCAGAACACCACTGGAGGCTGGGTAAAAGTTTAACAGAGTTTATTAAAGGTTCTGACATACAAGATAATGAACAGGATCTGGAACAGTTCCGGACTGGATTCACTGAGGTCTGCAGAGATGATAGTTTGATTAGCTGGGCAGGCAGATGAGTAAAGAGTCCTTTAGATAATTCAGATTCTACCTTGGCTAGGTCCGGGCTTCTCTTTGAGAGAGAGAGAACCGTTGGGTCCAGAGACTGTTGGTTCAGCAGGGTACACAAGCAGCTGCAGCGTCTAGCTTCTGACTTTGAACGGAAGACCTTGATCAGAGTTTCCAGCTCTTCACAGAGAGCAGCAGGGGAAATTCACATAGGAATCTTCTGGTTAATTCCACATAGGAATCTTCAGGTTTGGCTCACCAGGGCAGATTGGCCGGTTAAGCTCACCCAGAGCTTCAGGCTAGAGACTGGTTTCCTGTGAGGCAAAAACAGAGGAGAATTAGAATCTGTTCTCTCACTAGAGACAACTTAAGATTCTTCCTGGTATCAGAAGCTCATGTTGCTAACCAAACTAAGGTCAACACTGTGGCGTCGACGGAAGGTCTGGCAGCTGGTTATAAAGGGGAGGTCTCCTGATGAGTAGATGCGTCTCAGGTGTGCTGGAAGGCTCCAGCTCCAGGAGACCCACAGTGCACTCTGCTGGAGAAAGGTGGTACAGCTCCAGATCCCAACAGTAACTCCAGTCCTAACAGAAAACAACATAAAAACAGAAGAGGATCCTCGGCGCCCTCTGGTGGGCAAGCCTGAGGATCCCAACACACTAGTTGTTCAACTCCACACGATGGATCCTCCTCAACAGGTGCCAGCGTTACCGCTGAGTTTTTAGCTGTTCGAGGGTTACTGCTGCTGCTGCTGCTCGCCGCTGCCGCAGTGAAGAAGCCGATCCCAGAAATCCCACATACTGCCTGCGCAAAGCAAAGCCTACAGCCGCCGCTGTGGCTCCCGTCCGCTCCGCTCTGAGTTCCTTGGAGATCGTAGAGGGCATGGGCCAGATAAACCAGGGTTTCCGCGGATCATTAAAAATAATTACATTTCATAATTTTCATAAAGCTGTATGTTCGGAAAGGAACATACAGAAGCTCGAGGAGGAGAAAAAGCTAGAGAATATATATATATATATATATATATATATATATATATATATATATATATACGTGTGTGTGTTTGTTTACATACATACAAGAGTCATGGAGCTGTGCTTACAGCTCCTTCATATTTCATGTACACTAATAACTTGTATACATTTGTTGTGATTCTATAGTTAAATTCTATTCCCAGCCC
>NW_015153025.1:3913-5513 GCF_000732505.1 Cyprinodon variegatus | reverse complement strand
ATCTTTTACCAAGTCTCCAGTGGTGTTCTGCATGTGGGTTTTATCTCTAAACCGATCATGACAGAACACTGCGGCCAAACACAAAGCCCAGCAGATCACCTCCGGAGGAGGCTTGAGGAGCAGGAAACCCAAATCCTTGGAGAAGCGCACACCCTCCTTGAGTTAAACCGTCAGCTTGAATATCAGAGCCAAGTTTTACAGAATTATGCTGGCTAAATGGCAAATGCTAACGCTACGCCTGCAGCCCGTCCGGTTCCGGAACCACTTCCGCCACTCAGGTCACCTTCTGTGACGTCATTTCCTGAGTTCCGTCCGAGTCCTCCTGAAAGATTTTCAGGTAATCAAAGGGATTGTAAGGGATTTTTGTTTCAATGCCGGTTACTTTTTGAACACTCACCTGGCAGTTTTCCCAATGATAGAAAGAAGATTTCTTTCATTCTCTCTCAGCTTTCTGGACGAGCCCTAGAATGGGTGGAGGCAAGGTTCTCTTCTGAGTCCAGTTTTTCATGTACTTTTTCCTAATTCATCTCTGAGTTTTCTCAGGTTTTCAACCATGACTCTGACAAAACCATTGATTCCCGAGCCCTGCTAGATTTGAAACAGGGAAAATCAACAGTAGCTGAGTTTTCCATTGACTTCCGGGTTAAAGCTGCAGCCTCAGGTTGGAACGAGTGCACACTTAAGAGTGCTTACTTTAAGGCCCTGAATGACAACATTAAAGATGAACTCGCCACATTAGACGAACCAGCTAGTTTGGAGGATTTAATCCGTCTGACTATCAGGTTGGATAACAGACTTTGAACTAGAAATCTCTCAAGGCAGAGAGAATAAACTCAAGGCAGAAAGACCGAAATTTTTTTGTTTCAACCCTTGCATTTGATAATGCTTCTGTTTTTTTCTGGTTCCCCAGAACCCAGTTCCAAGCCAAGTTCCAAGCCAAGGTCAAAGGATCTGACTCGCCCAGCTCCCGTCAAAATATCTCATTTCTCTTCCTCTGAAGGAGCGGAGGGCGAACCCATGCAAATTGGACACACCAGGCTATCTCCTGAAGAAAGGCAACGAAGATTCAAAGCTAAACTGTGCCTGTACTGTGGTGAGACTGGACATTTAATTGCTTCTTGCCCGGCTAAATCAAACCCGTCAGAGGATGTGAGGAGTCTGACGGGCCACCTAAGATCTGAAAAAACTCCTCATTTATTGTTACCAGCTACTCTGTTTTTTGCTAACCAGAATCTCACCCTGTCAGCATTCATCGATTCTGGTTGTGAAAGAAACCTGATTGATTCTGAACTGGTCCAGCAGTTAAAGATTGAGACTGTTCCTTTAATTAAACCCCTCCGAGTTTCTGCCATCGATGGAAAGAAGCTACATCAAGTTACTCATCAGACACAACCTTTGGAACTGTTGATCTCTGGAAACCATCAGGAGATGCTAACATTTTTTGTTTTTCCTTCAGCTTGTTCCCCCCTGGTGCTAGGATTTGAATGGTTGGAACGTCATAACCCCCACATCAACTGGACTGAACGCCACATTGAATCCTGGTCAACTTCCTGTCACGAATCCTGTCTTCGTTCTGCGGCTCCTACTATTCAGTCCCCTA
>NW_015153025.1:0-523 GCF_000732505.1 Cyprinodon variegatus | reverse complement strand
ACGTCTCTTCCACCTCACAGACCATATGACTGCGCCATTGATCTATTACCTGGAGCCCCTCTTCCCATCAGCAGGCTGTATAATATTTCCAAACCAGAACGAGAAACTATAGAAAAATACATAAACGAATCCCTGGCTGCTGGAATAATTCATCCATCTTCATCCCCTCTCGGTGCTGTTTTTTTCTTTGTGGGAAAAAAGGATGGTTCCCTGCGCCCCTGTATAGATTACAGAGGTTTAAATCAGATCACTGTTAAAAATAAGTATCCTCTACCATTACTGGCTTCTGCTTTTGAACCTGTACAAGGTGCTACAGTGTTTACCAAACTCGATCTAAGAAACGCCTACCACCTTCTCAGAATAAGAGAAGGGGATGAATGGATAACAGCCTTTAAGACCTCCTTAGGGCAATTCGAGTATCTGGTCATGCCTTTTGGCCTCACTAACGCTCCTGCCTGTTACCAAGCTCAGGTTAATGACGTCCTCAGAGACTTTTTGAAACAATTTTTATTTGTTTACATCG
>NW_015153024.1:13949-21403 GCF_000732505.1 Cyprinodon variegatus | reverse complement strand
TGGAGGTAGCAGATGCTCAGTTCCATAAATGTAAAGGCACAGAAAATGAAACAGAGGCATGCAAACTTGAAAACACAAAGTAAGAAAACTAATTTATTGGAAAATTCTGTAAAAAAAAAAAAAAAAGTATAATATTGTAAAATGAACTCGAACTGCAAAGGAAATCTCTGTAAATGCCAAAATCTGCAGTAAGTTTAAAAAAATCAAAAAGGTGCAAACCTGTTACACAAACCAATGTGCACCAGACCAGTAGGGGGCGTGAATCACAACGTCTTATGGGACAAGACTCTAATGGAAGGAAAGATTTTCTGCAAGCAGCCTACTTTTTCCTTTTTTTTTCTTTTTTTTTTTTTTCTTTTCAATCGTCATAGTTCATCATGATCTTTCTGCAGGAATTATTTTGTTTGTTGCTTATTTTAGTGTAATTTCGGTGTCTTTCTTTTGGTTTTTATGGGGGCTAGGTGTTTATGGTAGAATTTAACCTTTTAATTTTCAATACAATGTATGATTATATAGATGTGTTTGCTTATTTTGTTTGCTAAAAAATACTAATGTAAAATTACTTTACTTGTTTTTAAAATCTAACTTAAAAAAACACTAAAGAGAGTACTACAGCTAATCAAATAACCCTATTGTGGGTGATTTTCATTTTGGTTCAATTCACGTTTTGTTGAATTAACTACAGTATATCTACTCCAATGTAAAAAGTTTGCAGAAAATAAATGATTTGCCTTTTTCTTCTGCTGCTTCATCCTGTCTCTGACTATGTACCTTTGGACGAATCTTCCCATTTAAAAATAGTTTCTTCTTCATGGTTGCCCTATGCTTTACTGACACAAAGGACTGCATCAAACAAAGGTTCTGATAAAATCACCAGTTTTTCCTAAATCTTTTTTATAAATTAGATTCCATTATGAACTTAGATTAACTTCACTGTAGAATCACTGGATAAACTCTATTGTTTTTTCCTGAAATTGAATTAAACTTGATTCAGTTCAAATTAAATTGGGTTATTCTAGCTAACATTGAAGTGATAAATATTTCTCTGCTCTATATGGTAAATTACCTGTAACATAGATTGCACCTTTTAATGTGCCATTTTGCTTCTCATCCATTCACAGTTAGCTTAAACTGCCCTGAGGTGCACAGAACCGTTTGTTCACTGATTGGATAAGATCAATGCAGGGTGTCATCATAGTTCAGGGACGCATGCAATTCATGCTTTTGACTGTTAAATAGAAAAACTCATGTCTACATGTACATAAATACATGCTTTCTAGGGTTAATAACAAGAGACCGTCAGTCAGATGCTTTACATGAACTTCCTCTCACTGCCCACCAGAAAATCCTGCTGTGTACCCTTTGGCTTCTAGTGGAAAGTAGTAACGATAAAGCAAATGATACATACATAAAAAAAATGATCTTTCTTGCCAACTTCTCCATAACAAAATTTGTGTAACATGATGATGATACTTTTTTTTAATTTTATACAGACATCTCACCAGCAAAACGTAATAACAATAAATAGTTTCATATTTCTAAGTGTAAATATAATACTACCTACTACTTACTATCAAATTTACATTCTCAAGTGCATGTTAATGCACAACTTATTCGGTGACTGTGAGTCTGAAAAGGAGTATGATGAAGGTTAACATATATAATCATACCCCTTTTCCATTTATTAATTCATAGCATACATTGTCTCCTTGTTTCCAGTATCCTTTCCAAAAGGGGGAAAAAAAGAAAAACAAAACAATGATAATAATAACTATATTAATATTTCCTGAACCAGATGAAAATAATACCTACTTCCATAGATATATATACATATGTATCTACCTGCATATATACATAAATATTATATACCTATTTGCACGCCCACACATATTTACACACTCTTACACAAACCTGAACCCAATTTCCCAAGTCATTCCCAGTGCTGTAGTTCCCAGCCAAATTTATCACATCTTTTCATCCTTATACTTTTGAATACTAACCATTTTAAATCTTTTCTTAAAACACCTCACGCCTGGACTTTGCTTAAGCTCTTTAGTGAGTTTATTCCAGATTCACTCCAATGATAGAAATGCACAATCTTTTCATTGTTATTCTATAGTCATATCCCTCCACATGTTAACCTATAATAGTTTTGGTTATAAAACTTTATTTCATTTTTAACAAAGCTGTTTAAAAATACTATTTCTCCACACAGAAAAAAGCATGTGTACCAAATTTTTCATCATCATGCAAACAAAAATTATATTTATAAACTTCTGTTTGAGGCTCAGTTTTCGTTTAGTTCTCAAAAAAGCAAAAATTGGGCCAAGTTACAAATAGATAAGAAACAATATTCTAAGCTCCAAATACATATGATTAGTTTGTAAAAAAAGATCATCAATACAAACAGGTTTCCCCAGTACCATATCACACATGTATACTTACATAGCCAATTTAGTGATGGGTTATACATCTCGTAGCTGGAAGTTTTAATAGTTGGAAAGAGAAAACCATATATTTAAAACCTGCTGACAAAACATTTCAATACTTTATTATTCAAGGTTTGCAGCGTTGTGATTGATTATATGCCGGTATGGTTTGATTTCCCTGAAAGTGTACAGGAAAGCATTTACTGTTTATCTTATCACAAGCCACAGTTACATATTGATAACTTATGGTCAGCAACTTAACTTTACAATTGCTGATGGATACTCTTAAACCATAAAGCAAAAATGATGTGTTACTTGTGCATAAATTGCCTGTCTGCCACCAGCCAAAGCCATTGCAGTTCTGAAGAATATGGATTTCATCTCCTGTCTTCATAAAGGACTGAATAGGTAGGTTACAGAATCTCATTTGCTGCAAATATACAAAGAGGTTGTCTTTCAGATGACTCATGCTGATTTTTTCTGAGACAAGCATAAATAATGCAACATGAAAGCAAAACTATAAGAAGAAGAGAAAATACTATAGAATATAATCCAATCATTCCCTGATTTTCAGTTGGAGGGCTGACAGTTGTAAACTGAGGCACATATGGAGGAGGCTCTGTAGTGAAGGACAGGAGAAAAACATTTCAAATGTCCAAATAAAACAGGAACTGTTTATTTTTTACATTTATTACAGTATACCTACTTACCAGTAACATTAAGAGTAAATTTGCCCTTGCCGAGGCAACAGCCTATTTGCAGTTTACAGGCATATTCTCCAGAGTCTTCAGTCCTCAGTCTGGATACATGGATGCTGATTCGTCCTTCTCTGAAGACGTCTTTGTCTCTCTGGACTCGTCCTGAAAACTGTTCATCCTGAGATTCTGACACCTCAACACCATCATGGACCACATACTCATATAACAATGTCTGTTTCAGAATCAATAGACAATAAATGACTAAATATATGTTCTTTTGGGGGCAGACCGGTTTGGTCTCGAAGGTCAAATCAACTGTGATGTTGTTGTTCTTCTCTCCATGATAGATTGTGTCTGTTGCTTTCACTTCTATTGGTTCTAGAGGTAAATAAAAGTTACAGAGAATCAGGCCCTATAAAAAGGGGCAATTAAAACTCTTTTGTAATTACAGTATTTTCTTCGGTCTCTTTGGTAAGATTTTACTTACCAACCATCGGAGAAATAAGATCAGTTTCAGCAAATTTGTCCAGACTACAGTCTTCTATTCTGAGTTTAGAAATAGTTTCATTAGGACTTCTCTGAGGACGGTTTTGTCAAATGAATTCATCTTTCCATCATAATATAGTAAGACTCTATGATCTTTTGGCTGACAACAGTTTATGGTGAAAAAATAAAAAAAAAAACCTTGAGGAGCTGTATGGTGTGTTGGTCCCCTCCTGCTTGATTTTCTTGTCCCTCTCCCCATGACAGGATCCTGGTCCAGGAGAAAAGGACAAAGTGAGAAACTGAAAGCTGGAGCAGAAAATGTGGCATTGCACTTTCTGGGTGTTCCTGATGGGTTATTTTCCAGTGGCCACGATTAAATATAACAATTTTAATAGCAATAGGCTCTCGCAGCCTTCGCTGCTTGGGCCTAACTAAAATCATGATATGCAAACTAACCACGGTAGCAGAACAACATCATGAATGGCAGGATAATTTTCCCTGTGAGATAGGGAAGAAAATGTTTAGTTATTACAACAGGAAAGAATTGTCTATTGTCTAACTTAAACTTTAGCTATAGCAAAATATTATTTGGCAATCCTAAGTAAGATACGTCAGTTTTAGCAAAACAAAAAAACAAAAAAAAACTGCTTTTTGCTGGTTAATTTATTTAGTTAGTGCTTAGTTGATAACTAAAATATTCATTTAGCCTAGACTCCCTGACAATAAAGTCGGTTACAAGTCATTAAAACATTTTTCTTAAAGGTACTTTACTTTACTTTTAAAGGTACTTTATGCAACAGAAGTAATTTTTATGTGCAGGTTTTGCATTCCTAAAAAAATATAAATAGTACATGTACTTTTAATCTCATAGATAGATATAATAATTAGATACTATTAAGCAGTTCAACCAAACTCTCAAAAGATACTTACATTTAGAGGCAGGAAAAAAACATTTTAATATCCAAATCATCTGTACACTAACAGTTGTTAAAAAGCCTTCAAACTAAAAAAGAAAATGTTTTGAAAAGAAAGCAGAATTCTGTTTGAGCCTCAGGACGAAGTAGGTTCTGTTTTTACAGGATGTGGAAGTGATCATGTGGTATATGGTCATTTGATAAGGCAGATTTGGCTTTTAAGGATGAGAAACTTGAAATAGATTCGCTTTCGTGTTCTTCAAAAACCTAAATCCACTTGTCACGAGATATCATGTGAGATGACAGTGATTTACTGAAGCACTTATGATGTGTCATGATAATCTGGGAAATGTTTTTCACTGGTGTTGTTGTTGATGTAATCTGTTAGTGTTTGTTTAACATATAAAAGACAATAAAAAAACACCTAAACTTGAATCAAACAAATTGATGCTGAATTTCTGCGGAAGAGCTGTTACAGATAAAAAAAAAACTGTGAAAAAATGTATTGGAACAAAGCCCCAGCAGTTAAAAATGAATTAATTATTGCGAGCTAAAACTGTTAGAAATATTAACAATATTAACACTTTTAAACTTCTGTTTGAGTTTCAGAATATAAGAATCTATAAATAAATTGTTGGTATGATAATAAATATCAACCTTGTGAACAATTCGAATGGCTAATTTGTAATGTGCATAATGGTTGAAGGGAAGTTTTGTGAGTGTCGCCCCATATTTCCACACAGTAACTTAGATATGGGAAAAATAAGTACATAGTAAAGGATATGAAGGGCAGAGTAGTTTATCAATGTTCCAGCATTAGAGAGAACTGCAATACTTCTAGCTTTTTTTTTTTACATATTTAACATGAGGTTTCCAACACATCTTATTATGACTTAATACACCCAAAAACCGAATGTTATCAACTATTACATGTAAATCCCTATACCTTTTACAATTCCCAAATATTATAAACTGGATTTTATCTACATTTACTGATAATTTGTTAATATGAAACCAGTTTTTCAATTTACAGGACTCTTAATTTCTTTCTATCAAAAGCTTCCCATTGTCAGGTTTCCTGTGTGTGGGTTAGTGCAAGTTGTGCATCTCTACTATAGAGGATCTTTGTGGAGAACTTGGGTAGCCTACAAAGGGGAATTTAATCTTGATTATCATAGTGCTGGTATTAAAAGAGTACCAGAGCCTTCTTTCAGTGCTGGTTCCTTGTGTGTTGTAGATGTTTTTTGTTGCTTCCTAGTCTCATGCTTCCCTTGAGTATTTTTCCTGAAGTTTTTTGGTTTTGTTTGGTTTTCATTATTTTTGTATTTTGGTGTTTTGCCTCTGTTTCCCTTGGCATTACATTAGACCATCCAAACCCATCGGTGCCTACTTCTCTCTGCATTTGGGTCCTCAAAACCTCCACCAAAGCTGACACCCCCTGAAAAGATGTTTGTATCACCTTCAAATAACACAAAATTAAGTGTTTTGGAAACCTTACATATATAATTTATGTATAAGGTAAACAACGTTGGTCCTAATACTGAGCCTTGGGGAACACCACAAGCAATTATGACTGGAAATTACCCAATTGCACAAATTGTTGCCTGTTGCTGAGATAGAAAAGAATAGAATGAAGATTTTTTTTTTTTGCAAAACTAATCCTCTTAGACCATAGTGCTTGAGTTTCTTGATGAGTATTTCATGATCAATTGTATTAAATGCTTTATTTCAGTTATAAATAACCCAGCAGGTAACCTGGTAACCTCTTCTATTAAATGAATAACAGCCATCTCTGGGGATCTTTGTGACCTAAATCCATACTGACTCTCAGCGAGTAGTTGGGGTTTACTACAAGATCTATCCAATTTAGCAACAATTTTTTCCCCCCAAATTTTCGAGATTTGTGGAAGTGATGTCTATTCTTAGATTTTTTTTGTGGGATGACTTTTGCAATTTTCCTTTTTTGTTGAAATATACCTTTTTGAATTGACAAGTTACAAATATATATTAGCAGCTGAATAATTTCCATGATAACCTTCTTTTTTATTATTATTATTATTATTATTATTATTATTATTATTATTATTATTATTATGTCAATTACATTGCAGTCAGTTTACCTTTTATTTTTCCATTTATTTACTTTATCATTTTTGTCCTTCCTCTGCTGTGAAACATAACATGATGGACTTTGGTCACACAGAGAGAGGAAAGGACCAAAAATGGGAAATTAAACTGTGCGTATAAGTAGGCCTTCAGTTGATTTTAAAATTCATTGACTCACATTCAGGTTGCTCAGTGGCGCAGTGGGTAGCACTGCTGCCTTGCAGCAAGAGGGTTCTGGGTTTGATTCCCAGCCCGAGGTCTTTCTGCATGGAGTTAGTATGTTCTCCCTTACCATGTGTGGGTTCTCTCCGGGTACTCCACCTTCCTCCCGCAGTCCAAAAACATGATTGTTAGGTTAATTGGTTTCTCTAAATTATCCTTAGGTGTGAATGATTGTCCAGGGTGTACCCCGCCTCTTGCCTGTAGACAGCTGGAGATAGGCACCAGCACCCCTTGCGATAAGTGTGACCGAACATAGATGGATGTCTCACATTTTTTGGAAAGCCCTTTAAAAAGAATATTTGAAAAACTTGACTTGTTTTACAATTACTAATTAATTTAATTCTGCTGTAACTATTAGATAAACTCTAGTGATAGTGATAAAAGGTTCCTGAAAGCCTAGAAGTTTACCAGCAAATAGATGAATTACATTTTTGAACAAACAAGGTTTTATTCAGTGTCGTCAATCACCCCCTGGTGGTCAATGCCTGTATTTCAGTTTTGCTTACTGAAGATAGTTATTGAAAGTGTGTTTGCCTGCATCCAAAACCCATAGCATGTAAAAAAAAAAAAAAAAAAAAAAAAAAAAAAAAATGGGGTTT
>NW_015153024.1:9946-13058 GCF_000732505.1 Cyprinodon variegatus | reverse complement strand
TACAATTGCTGATGGATACTCTTAAACCATAAAGCAAAAATGATGTGTTACTTGTGCATAAATTGCCTGTCTGCCACCAGCCAAAGCCATTGCAGATCTGTAGAATACGGGTTTCATCGCTTATCTCCACAAAGGACTGTATAGGTCGGTTACAGAGTCTCATTTGCTGCAAATAACTGAGAAAAGACCAGTTTAATGTTATTATGGACATTACATAAATCATCAAGTAGCTTAGCAAATTCAATGGTCAAAATTTAAAATGAAAAATTGCCAGCAGCTTAAAATTAAGAAAGAGAACTGAAAAAAAATAACACCCCAAATCATATATAACATTTACTTTAACTGCATTGTAATATTTACAGAGCTTACAGTGCACTAAATGTTGTAGATTGAAAATATAGTAAAAAGCTCATCAAATAAATAATTCAGTTAGAAATATATCCAAACAATTTTAGGAGGATAAATATTACTGGACATACAGCAATATACACACAGCAAGAATGTAAACATGGTTTTAGAAAATGTATTAGGCTTTTTAGAACAAATGACATTACTTACTTTTTCCAACCAGGCTTTGATGAGGCGTTAAAGGACATCTGAATTATGTGTTTGTCTCGAAAAGCTTGGTAGGCAATAGTGTTAAAGGTCCTCTGACATGGGTTAGAATTGTAGCTTACCAGCTCTAGCTCATCCTCTTTTTTAGCCAAAACCAGGGCATAGGAGCACATGAGACTAATAAACAAAGTTGCTCTCATCTTCTCTGGAGGGATAAAAAGACCTATAAAAAACACAGGAATTATTTCAGGTTCAAAACTTGTGAATACAGTAGGACACGCCATATAAATGGAGTATCATTAAAAAGGATGCAGAATGTAGAGTCTTGTTGAGCTTATTTGGGAAGAATGCTGGAGCAGAACCACAGCCTAATGTAATACTACAGTGAGACCCAAGAACTGGTCTAACCTGCGCCTTTGGAGACATTCTAGCTGCTCGAGAACATTTGTGATCTTATTTTCACTTCTTTTTTCTTTACTATCCTTTTCATTGTAAAAAAAAATATGTACAGCAAATGTTGCTCACTTTTGGAGAAAAGGTATTGTGTCTAGAAATGTTCAAATCTGTTTTCCAAACAATACTTAAAAAAAAAGAACAATAATAGATACAGGCTGTATCCATTTAAAATACCTCAAACCTATTTTCTAATCAACTGAATCAATACAAATCCATTATGTAATTTTTTTGTGTGTTTTTAAACATTTAACTACATAAACAGGGTTTCAATTTGTCGGACAATCTTCGAGATAACATTTGAAAGGAATACAGAAAAAGGTGTCATATAACATTATCACACTTTATAATATAAAACAAAAGAGATTCTGTGTGTTTCTTGTTCAGTTTTGATCGTCACAAAATATGCCATAGAATATTGTACTCTATGCGATACATATCTATAATTTGTAGGGTATTTATAATCTATAACTTTGATTCTAATTAATATTCTTATCGGGTATTTTACGATTCTTCAACCACACCAGCAAAAGATTCAGACATTTTCTAGATCTTGTTTTGTCCTTGCAGAGCTGTAGGGTTTCTGTCAAAGATAAAATTTTAAATTAATCTTGACATTTCCTCAAAAAAAAAGTTTGTTTGTGGCTGTAAAACATAAATTCCCAGGGAAACCTTAACCACCCATTAGTTAAGATGTAAATTTCTTGGCTTGTGTGTGCAGTTTTTACATATTGGAGATGAAGGCATATGCTTTCCATTCTTAATATAACATTCATGATCTTATAGAGATGCATGTGTGATCAAAATAAGTATAAAACTCACAATAGTATAAACAACTTCCTTAAGTACTAAATGTTTATGATGATTTAATTTAAGATATTATAGAGTTATGTTTAACTACCTCAAAATGCCCTTGTCCTCATGAGTGTCGCTATTCTAGAACTTGTAGAAATGTGACCTGCTAAGTTTAATTTACTTATCTGAACCGATCCTATCATAATGCATGAGGCCATACATTCTGCGTTGACAAATAAGGAAGTTATACTTGTGGTTTGCTTAAACTCTTGGCTGTGCTTTAAACTTTGAACCTGAAAAACATCCAGATGTGTCTGTACATTCTGAAGATCCTGCTCTGTAGAACATGATTAATTATACTTTTCTTCTAAATAAAATAAGATGCTAAACCTGGTGGTCGTACTGTAAAACATACATCTGATCATTTTGATTACTTATTTTTGAACTGCCAATAATGAGAGTGATTTCAAGTCAAACAAACTTGTGCCCAATCAGTTTCCAAGGTAACTTTAATTTGGCTAATATTACAATGTTAATCGAAAATAACAAATTTAAACCTTTTTTCCTCATATATTTGTTAAAAATTGTCAAAATTTCCTGAAACCTCAAATGTTTGTTTTTGCAATTCAGCGATATTTATTTTGAGCTTCTATAATCAGCCTTATTTTCTCAACCTTCCACAATGTTTTAATTCCATAGGCAAGAGTTTACTCTAAAACAAGCAAGCGAAGCAATGAATTGAATCTTCTTACCTGTTTGTGTTGTAGCAGGGGTACAGGTTTCCTAATCGCCGGCACTGCAACTTATAGCAACCATTAAGCACTTCTTCCTCATTGCTGAAATTCTTAGTTATTGAGTGTCAAACTTTTATTTTGTGGGTCAGTTCCGCTTGCATTTGTTACTAGTGTTTAAAAATCTAATTTCAGCCTCCAGAATATCTCAAAATGTATTGCGATCTTATTATTCAGTTCAATGTCACTTCATCTTATTTATTTCTCAGCAGTGTGCTGTTACTCCCATAATGTAATGGAATATGAAGCTAGGAACTTAGATTTACACCCTAGTTTACTTACAAAGGAAAACCAAAGATCTTCCACGTCAGGGAGCAAATGATAATTACCTGCTATAGCAGCCCCATTTTTCTAATAGCTTCCCTTGAATGCCCCAGAAGTGTTGGGAGCTGGAGAAAATCCCATCTTTCTCCAGCAGAGTCCGCCGTGGATCCTCTGAGGGAGCCCTCTGCACAGCTGCAGCTCATCTAGATCATCAGAGGATCCACTATATAAGCTGTCTTCAGACCTTGCCTCAA
>NW_015153024.1:6481-9755 GCF_000732505.1 Cyprinodon variegatus | reverse complement strand
TCTGCTGACAAACTCTTCTCCAGAACCAACAGTGACTCTCCCAAAGAGAACCTCAAGAACCCTCAAGGTACAATCAGAGCTCTCTTGGAAATCAAGTCCTGTCAGCAGTCCATAACCGCTCTGTCTCTCACGCAGACTCCGGTGAAACCAGAACCCAGGCCCGAACCAGTCATCAGTACATTCTGTGTGTTGTGCATAATAAACTTGTTAAACTTTTCATCCTTGTGTCCGTCAGTGGTGTTCTGCATTATTGGGTCTCCATTAGAGAACCCATCATGACAAGAAGCAGATCCAGAGAAATGCATGAATTACTGATTCAAAACTGTTGTTGAGTCAAAACTAAAAATGTGTTTCACTTGAGTGTCAAAAAACTTGGTAAACAAAAATACAATAATGTACACAAAATTTGATTAGTTAGGAAACTAATAGGAAACTAATGGGTAGGAAACCGATACTTAGCGTTCAAAGTATGTGATAAATCCAGAATTGTTTGGTAAGAAAATATAATTCTGTCAAATATTAAAACCAATGACAGTTTGCAGGGTTTACAGCTAAAAAAAAAATCATTCCAATAATTTTATACTAAAAAGAGAGTTTGAGAATAGTTTTATTTGGATCTCTGGTGTGCAGGCGGGTGAGTTCCTCTGTAAGATTGAGAGGCCGGATGAAGCTTTTAACAAGATAATAAGATCAAAAAACATGATCTAATGGTCCAATTTGACTCTAAAGAGGAAATTTAACAAAATAATGAAATGCAATAAGCAGTGTACAGGAAAGGAAACACATTTTTTTATCTGTAAAAATCTCAGAATACAATGGTCTGAATAAAAATATAGAAACCCCCACACAATAGGGACATAAAAGGTAGACACCTACGGTTAACTTATGCCATTTAAAAGAATACCAACATAAAAGTATAGAAAGTGTATGTTACTTTTTATTTTCTAAAATACTAACAAAATAATTTAAAAGTAGAGGTTAAAATATGGCTGGTACTTAGGAAGTCAGTAGAATGTGAAGCTCTCTGCACTGCATTTAGTCATTCACCTATTAATGTACATATTTTCATACTAATAATGGTGGCAAAGTGCTTGATATCGTTGCCACAGCTTCCCTGCGTTCACTGACAGAAGCCAGGCTGCTGCACTATACACCACTGGGCCCTTTGACCATCATAGATGGTCAGAACACCAAGAAATAGAAAGAAAAACATCATAAGACACTTAAAAAAAAACAATAAAATTACTTCTCTATTCTTCACTTGGAGCCCAGCAGATGTTTGTCGCACAGAGCTCTTTACTTACTGGAATTATACCTGGTGGAAAAGAAAGTGAAACAATGCAGATAATCCAAACAACCAGTATGACGCACATGATGTCATGTCAGGAGTTGGATTGTGCACCTTTCTGTTCATCAAGCTTAACAGACTTAAACTCTGTTAAGTTATTTCATTTTAACTTTATACTTTAATAATGATATCAAACATTCATACTGCTTCGTAGAACAGCTGCAAACAAATAGATAAAACGTAGATGTCAAATTAATCTGATAAATCCAGTTATTCGAGCAAAAACAGATGTCAAAACAGCTGGAAAAAAGTGATCTAACACATTTAATAATAATTGTTTTAAATGTATTTGTTTTTACCGGTAACATACGGTAAGTGACCAAAGAAGCTCATTTCTGAGTCATCAGGGAACTTAAAACCAAAATTACCAGTTAGAGAAACCTGTTTAGATTTCACAAACTTCTTCAGGGAATTTCCTGAAACATCTGACCACGTGGTAAGTTTTTTTTTCTTTAACCTTATTTTCTTCAATCTTTTCCCTGAGTTTCTGCTTTAAGAACTAAACTGGGTGAAAAATAAAATTCCTTGTGATTATTTTCAAAATTATTCTGCAAACAGGCATCAATCAGTCATGCCACAGCTTCAATATTTACTGAACTACTACAATCAATGCAGTTTGTCCGTGCAAATTCTGAGTCATCCATCAAAACTGGTTTCAATCAGAGGTAACTGAACTCTCGCTCAGGTTTTCTGAAAACGTTTCAAAACCTTTTCAGGATTCTCTGTGTTCTGAAGTTGATACTTCTACCCACTTTTAATGTTATCACTATTGACCTTTACTGTCATTAATTCAAAAATAAGAACCAAGCTAAAGGGTTATAAAGGTTGCTTATTATTTAGGTAAATAAGGAGGTTCAAATGTGAAAGGTTTCATGATGTTACACCAATAGGTCTCTGGTTTTGAGCTAATCATGTTCACATACAGCTTTTGCTACTTTAAGTCATTCATCTGTTAAGACATTCAGGTTATGCTGAGGGTTCATTGTGTGTAATTTTTGCTTGTTCTTTTTTAATTCTCAAGGTTGGGAGTTTCTGCTGAAACTTCTGCCTTAGCTATTTTTATTATTTCTTCTGTACCTTAAACAGTTTATGCTATATCAGTAGATAAAAAAACAAAAACAAAAGAAGAGCATAGAAAAGTATATATTTCAACCATTGGTCTGGCTGCTCTAATGAGACATAATGATCTGAAGGACAATTAATCTGTTTAGATGTTGTAGGATCTTATTTTTGACTGAAGTAAAGGACTAAAAACTTTCTATCCCTGCCAGGCCAATATCATTTTAACTGGAACTCAAAATGAAAGTATCTCCTCTTCCTTTATTATGATCCTAAAGAGAGTAAAGATGCTTCAATCAGCAAGATTTCATGGTTGAAGTTAGCTTTAGCTTACTATTCTGAGTCTTGAACTTGAAGTTTTAAGTTTAGAAGCAGAAAAATTGGTAGGTCAGTTGGGCAAACTTAAGTCAATGATTTGACTTAAGTTTTCCAATTAAAGCAATTTAATTGGAGTGTGTGTACAGTAGTTATGCAACATATTAATGCTAATATTACATTCAACAACAACAAAATTATAAAGTTATATTAGTTGATGGTGGTTGTAAGGATAGTTGAAAATTTGTTTTTATGAATCAATTCAGAATTTAGAAAAACTGTTTGTTTTTTTTGCACAAAGCCCTTCTGTTTCAGTTCAACCTCTGAATTTCTTTAGTTTAAATTATAAAGCATCCATTGATCAGCTGCAGTCTGTTCACCTGCTTAACTTTAATCTCTGCAAAGTAAAACCAGGAACCAAAGAAACTCTCATCTAAAAACTTGAGTCACATTAATACTACAACATATTAACAAATAAAAACACATCACACATCTGTAAAAACTATTATTTAATGCAGTAGAAATGAAGGTTTTAAATAGTTTCATAATAAA
>NW_015153024.1:0-976 GCF_000732505.1 Cyprinodon variegatus | reverse complement strand
TATGATATACACCATACAGTAGTTTATGAACAAAATGGCTTTCCATCACAAACGTTCTTTCTTAATCCAGTTGAAAATTCAGTTTTACGTCTCATTCTCCAATGGGATATTTGTCATAGTTTTTTTTTTTTTCAGAATCTAACCACTTAATCTGTTTTGCACTGCAACAGAGAACGATTAGAGAGGTATATCATGATGGAAACAAAGACCTCAGTGCTGACTTATTCTGTGACTGATCTGACTTCCTCATTCTTCTGCAGTCTGGTCAGAAGTGTGCAAAAAGCTGCTACCCTGACTGAACTCCCTCATTCTATCGTAGCAGAGAAACATTTCTCTGAGAGTGGATTAAAGATCCAGCGTTCACTGAAAGTGGATGGGAGCTGAAAAAGAACAGTCTGAAGATAACTATTACAACAAAAAAAACTTTACTTCTACTTACATGTGATTAATGAACTGTAAAAATAAAAAGAATGTAATGAATATTTAAGTCATTTCCATATTTTTCTCACATATTTTTTCAATTAATAAATTATAACAGATTGGTTTTACTCTGAAACATTTTGATGATCAAATAAATAAGTTTAGCAACTGCAGAGGATGGAGACGTGTTTTATAGCCACTAGATGACAGTAATGGTCTTTTTTAAGAATAAGTGTGTAGTTCTTAAAATGTACAGTTGTGCTTGAAAGTTGACATACAATCCCATTAAAGACAGAATGCAATCAGCAAACAGTAAAGTTAATTGAATTGAATTGAATTGATGGAGCTCCTGACCAAAAACATTGTTGAGCAACATTATGAGGCAATGACGGACATAAGGTGTTTTCTGTAAAGTTCAGGAAATGTTCAGCTAGACTTCTGCACCTGTTGTCAGCTGTGTTGGTTCACTGTTCAGGAGCAAGGTACTTCAATTTCAGAGTCAAATTTTACTTGACTCAACTATCATTTAGTAATTTTTTCGTTTTTTTTTTTTTTT
>NW_015153023.1:20502-21441 GCF_000732505.1 Cyprinodon variegatus | reverse complement strand
AGGGATTTGAATCTGAAAATCTAAAATCTAAAACTGCAATAAAGAAAAAGAAAAAAACTGTAATTAAAATACTAAAATGAATTATGAGTTTTTTCAATCTAAGTGGAAGAATCTAGATTCAATTCTTATTATTTTATGTTTGCTTTTTTAGTTTCTCAGATTATAAGGTAAATATTTGAAATTCAATACCAAATTATATTTTTTTCATTTCCAGCTAACATGTATAAGTTTACAAACATTTTGACCCCTTTCTGACTCCATACTCATTGCTCTGGTATTATAAATTTACTTTCATTTATTTTCCACTTTTAGCCACTATTTACAATTTAAAATAACATTTGGCTCTACTTTATGACATGGTTAACCTTTTTTGACTCTTCAGGGTCGGATTTGGCTGGCTGAAAAAAATATGATGTAACTTGAAACCATCCAATATATTATATATTATTATATAATAGTTATACATTATAATTTATGATTAATTATATATCTTTGAAAATGTGTACAAAAACATGGGCAAAATGAAAGCCACACATTAAATAATTAAGCCTGTTTCAGGTGATTTACAGAGATGTGTTCACAAAGCAAACAAGTCCCAGTAGAGCCGAACTGGTTTCAGAGCAGCCATAAGAGAAGGATGAATGATCAGCCATGAAGCTGAAGGACTTATGATAATATTCATTTATATATATTAATTATGATAATAGCAGTTAAGATTATTTGTGTACTTTACAGAAGCAGGTCAAATGTTTTAAACAAAAGCTAAAAGGGCAAGAATGATCAATTATACTTTTAAATAATTAGATATCATTTATACAATGTGGAAAAATAAAAAAATAAACAGCTGGATTTACCTTCACAGACGTCTCTCAACACCTACTCTACCTGGAATATTGCAAACTCTTGTTGTGACCTCCTATTAATAGTGCGTGGGTATGA
>NW_015153023.1:15917-17212 GCF_000732505.1 Cyprinodon variegatus | reverse complement strand
GTAATTTACAGCTTTGGATATGAGGGTCGCCACTCCTCTTCGCCTCCCTGATCCATGTGAGGAGAAGTAAACATGCTTAAATCCTCGTTTATTTAGTTTAACATGTTCTGATTCGTTTAGGTGCGTCTCTTGCAAAAAAGCAACTTGAATTTGATCTTTCTTTAATTTTAATAAGATTCTTTCCCTCTTAACTGGATTGAGTACTCTATTTATATTAAATGATGCTACTTTTAAAGATCCATTTTGCATCTATGTGAATTCCCCTCCATCTCACTCAGAAATCTGGTGCATTTCCCCCTCCCCGCAAGAACCAGCAGGGAGCAAACAATGAACATAATAAACATAAAACTGAACAGTGTGTCCATGTAACTTCCTAGGTAGGGGTCTATTAACCTGACCCTGTTGATTCCCCACAAGGGTTTCGAAGGGAAAACTCCCCCTCCTCCAACCGGAGGGAGGGGCCCTTACCTGCCACAGTCACATGTCGGGGAAAAAGAAAAAAAGGAAAAAGTCCCGATCAAACCGGATTATTCTATAATTAGTTTCCACCACTAGCTACGGATGTGGCTGAAGATGTTTCACAGTTCGTCCCGCCGTCGTTAGTTTGGAGAGGATCCGCTAGGTCCTGGAGGGAGCCGCAGATGTTCTCCTTGTAGCCGGCACCACGGCCGGCTTTGAATGCGCCTCTCGCCGCTCGTCTCTCCACTCTCGTCCAGGACAGTTGCTGCACCTTCTCCATGAGCGTTTCCGGAGGTTTGATGATTGACACAGTGAAGCCTCGTCTCAGCAGGTCCTCTGATGCCTCCTCTGCCGTATCGTATGAGGTTCCCTCCTCATATCGAACGCGCAGCTTCGCGGGGAAGAGGGTCCGGAAGTGGACGTTGTTTTCCTTCAAAACTTTACGAGTTCTCTGTATATTCTCTTCTTCTTTTAAGTATGAGTGGTGGATAGTCATGGTCCAGGTTTATGTGGTTTTCGTGCCATTCAAACCCCTTCCTCTGCCAGGCCTTGCGGAGTATCATCTCTTTAGTTTTGAAGCTTAAGAACTTAATAATGATGGAGCGTGGCTGCGCGTCGGCTGGTGGCTGCGGTCCCACTGACCGATAAGCTCTTTCAATGTGAAGTTCAGGGGTGTCCTCATTTAACTCAAGACCTTGGCGTAGCAGGGTTTCGACGAATGAGATCATGGTCGATTCCTTCTCGGATCCCTCCGGTACCCCATACATCCTTATATTTTCGCGTCTGGATCTACTCTCTAGATCCGTCAGTGTGTCCTCCATCTTAGCGTGTAGCTT
>NW_015153023.1:11682-13765 GCF_000732505.1 Cyprinodon variegatus | reverse complement strand
TGGCAGCAGCACAGCTGATATTTCTCTCCAGGATGGAGTCACAGCCAAACAGGAACAGACCAGATGAAGCTACTATGAGAAAAAGCAGAGACCTCCAGATTATCAGCTGCTTCAGATAAGCTGCAGGACCTCTGGACACACCTTGATGCAAGTCAACGATAAACCGGCTTTTCCTGCACCTCAAAGCGTGTTTGGTCTGAACACAGCATTAATGTTAGAGGCACTTTCAAAGTGCACAATGTAATGCCTATCTGACTGTGTTTGATTGTGCTGAACAAATGTTAAATTGTCTTTAAAGAGTCAACTCTAAAGCTGAGAGGCTTTGATCCCTGCAGGCAGGCTTGGGACTTTATTTTGATTGACATGCTATGTGGCCAGCCACCTTATAGCACAGACCAGGAAAGATGAGGACAGAAATCGAGTTTAAATGCAAACATGTCAGAACAAAAGCAAGGAAACGAATGAAACTCTTAGTGATTCTGCAGGATCTAAAGTTGAGTTTAAGACAAAAAAAAAACATATATACTGTATATGTATATATACACTGTATATATAAAAAAGCGTCCTTGATTTCTAAAATTTTATCCTCAGATGGAAACTCACCCTGACATTTTTGAAGTTCTGATGCTCAGTAGGACAGACCGCATACAGAGGTGCAAATTGCATGCTTCCCATGCAGGTATCTGTCCTATTTTCACCACCAGAGTATAACTTCAATTTAGAATTATTATCAAGTTAATACAATATAACTGACTACGACCATTTTACTTTCAATGCATTAAGACCATCCTTGAGAAATCTTAATGTGCTTTTAAAAGAAAAAGGTTTGAATACTCGGGAAGAAGACATTTGAATCCATATCAGACTCACTCCTTTTTGAATTTGATGGATTGTGGTTTGAATCATTTCTAGACAACATAAAAGACGCAAACCTTTTTGTAAAGCATCTTAAGCACATTTATTGGACTGAAAATAATAAAAAATGATAAACCAAATAGGGTTTCTCTGTAATCCTCCAGAGACGGTCGACTTCTCACCCTATATGACATAATTAATTCTTGACACACGCAGGCCTCCCAGTCTCTCCACTCTTACCCAGGAGTTAATTTCCCTGTTGGCAAACTGGTGCCAGAACGGGTCGCAGCCACAGGTAGGCTGTGGTGTGAAAGCTTGTTGCCAAGGAGACGGCTGAGCTGTCATTTGAGCACAGGGCTGCGTCTGTGATTGAGGCAGACGTCTGACCAACAGCAGAGTGAATCTTCTTCCATCTGACTGAACAAAGCAGATCGCTGTGGTTACAGGATTTTTGGAAATGAATAAATCTGATGCTTCTGAGATAGTTTGATCTTTATTGTCTTCTTTGAAACTAAACCTAATCATTTAGGATGACACACATTGGCTTCAAAACATGTAAAGAAGGTTGTTTTCCTGAAAATGACATTTAGAAGAGCTGCTTAGTGGCTCATGTTTATTAAATGCTGTTTATTTGTGAAGCGTTGTCTGCCTGTTGTGTGTCTGATTGGATATTTGCTGTGTGGAGGCTGGCCTGGTACCATCTCCCTGGGTTCTGTCTGGATCACATGGTTTAATGTGGGATTTGTTTCATTATCAGTGAGTGGAGAGAAAACCAGTTCGTTTGCCTTTCCTGAGAGGATGCGGTTTCTCCGTGCATTTAATCCTGAGACTTTCAGCATGTGTACCACATGAATTGGCTCTTTTTATGTAAAATAAAAAACATTCTTAAAGAAAAGTGCTAAATCATTTGCATTTGGATGCTGATTTTGTTTTATTACAATGCCTAAGCCAAAAAAAAAAACAAAAACAAAATACAGCTCAGAAAAGGCACTGGAGCTTATTTTATCTTGAAAAGCAGCACTATTTTTATTTTATTTTTTAAGAGATTTTATGTTTATTTAAGTTTATAAATGTCACATTTTGTTATATACACTGATTCTGAAATAAAAGAGGAAAAATATTTGCTTCATAAATGTTTTCTGGCCATCAAAATGCTTCAGTGTTATTCTATGGGTCAAATAGTAGAGTAAAAGCAAAATTTGGCACATTTGGAGAGGGTGGAAGACAC
>NW_015153023.1:8055-10066 GCF_000732505.1 Cyprinodon variegatus | reverse complement strand
CACACCTGACACGCATCTACTCATCAAGAGACTTCCCCTTTATAACCAGCTGCCAGACTTTGCTTCGACGCCGCAGTGTTGACCTTAGTTTGGTTAGCAACCTGAGCCTTGAAACTGAAGAATCTTAGTTGTCTCTTGAGAGAGATCAGATTCTAACTCTCCTCTGTTTTTGCCTCACAGGAAACCTGTCTCTAGCCTGAAGCTCTGGATGAGCTTTTTTTGTTATTTGCTACATAAAACCAATCAAACAAATGGTATAGTAGGTAAAGTTTGGAAAGAAAAGGCTGTGGTGGCTGGTGGACTTTTCTCCAGGGGCTGGTTTTATAACTTACAAATAGATGTATACCAAAAACCAATCAAATGTATACTAAGGTATCACATCAGTATCAGTCGCATGAATGCCAACAACAAAAAATGTTCTGAAAAGTGCTTTAAATCAGCCATAACTGTCTTAATCTACCCAAGGACGCAGGGAAAGCAGAATAAAGCCTTAGCCTCGCTGCATACAGTTAGCCTAGCCTTGTTGGTAAATAATTATATAAACCTGTTAATCAGATGCACTTTCTAACAGATGACTGTGACATTAGCACTGTGGAGGGAAGTGGTGTGCGAATAATGTTGCTTTTAGCTCTGGGTGCAGGAGAGCTGCTTCCCAGGATGCTTCTATCTCAGCATTGAAGAGGAGCTGCTGCGCTGGACGACTTTTAACCAGTCTATGGGGGAAGAATTGTGTGCCCCAGGATGGAAATAAGTCACCAATCCGATGATGAACGAAACAGCTTAACACATCATTAAAGGTTTAAAATGTGTCTTTCATATCTAAAAAATATATTAATATATTTAGAAATATTTTCATTTTAGATTTACAGTTTTAGTTGTTTTTTAAGTCTCAATAAAGGTCATTGGGTTGGTAGGGTGGCGCCTCAGCCCCCCTCCATTGGCGAGCTGCCACTGAGTAAAAGGTATGCTATTAAATACAATATCTACTGTTAAATGTATGTTAACAGAGCTCCTATGGTCTCTACAAATGAAGAAATTAGAACCATGAGAGGAGAGAAGTGCTGTAAGAGTTGCAGCACTTAATATCATTTAATTGTCAGAAGTAAAAAGCTTTAAAGCATCTCCAAGAAGTGAATATTTTCAAAGTTACTTAAATAAATGTAACTTGGCAAATTGAAGCAGTTAATACTCAGTATTGGCAGATGACTAACTGATGCCGTATCAAATCATTAGATCTGCCGTATTTATGCTCAACTGTACCATTTCACTAAATCTGATCCCAAACTCTCAACTAATGACGTCTGCGTTGTATTTTGTAAGAAAAAAAAACTATGGTTTCAGTTCTTGAAGGATGCAGGGTAAGATGGTTGCCTGGAGGAAGTCCCCAGGGTTTTTTCTGTCTTAATATGTATTATATTCATATTCATGTGTGTTGGTAAAAAAGGCAAATTCAGCACGCTGAGAAGATCACACCGACAGGGAAAAAGGGACTAAGAACAACACACCTCCAGCAACGACTGTTTACATAGTTTCACCCAATTGGACATAAGTAGTGTTTAATCCGAGGCCTTTTATGATTTGGTTGTGGTGGAATTACCCTGCTACACACACACACACACACACACACTCACAAAACATTTTTTCATGACATATGGGGACATTTCATTGACTTGCATTCATTTTATAAGGCTTAACCCAGACCCTTACCCTACCAATGACTATTACCAACATACACCTAACCTTAACATGGCCATCTCACCATAATATGCTTGGTATTAAGCCCTCTTTTACATTAAATGTCTCCTTTTAAACACCTGATGAGAAACCTTAAATTAACCACAATTAGTGAATTAATACCATAATGTGACCACTCCTCACTAATCTCTATAAAATCCCTTACACCCTATTTTACACCGAAATTATCAAAATCTTAACCTTAAGTAACAAAACTCCAAGCAATATTAGACCTAAAAAACATTTATTTATAAAACATTTCCCTCTTCCCACCTCC
>NW_015153023.1:4133-5598 GCF_000732505.1 Cyprinodon variegatus | reverse complement strand
CCCCACAAACTGGAATGCTAACAGCTATGAAATGTTATAGTATACAAAAGGTTTACTACAACATTATCACTTAAAATGAACAAAGGCTTGATGTATATTTGATAGCTGTCTCTATCTGGGCCACACTGTGGCTCTACCTATCTTATACGTCCTCCAAAATACTTAAGTTATCCTGAGATCATTTCTGCATTTGTGCTGTGATAGGCTTAGACTGCTGGAGGACATAGGCACCCCTTTTCATCATTATGCTTCATTCTATCTGTTCTCCCATTCTGCATTGTTTGTTAGTTTAATCTCTAACTTTCTGCTATCTTGGCTTTTTCTCATAGTAGCTTCATCTGGTCTGTTCCTGTTTGACTGTGACCAGGGGCGGTCGTACCATTAGGCAAACAAAGGCATTTGTCTATGGCCCCAAGTTCCTGGGGGGGCCCATAAAACACCTTTTATATGTATGGTTAAAACAGGTATTTCTTATTTGTGCACATTAATTATGTTTTTGATAAAATTGCTTTTGCCAAAATGCAATTAGAATGCTTATTATATTAAGGGTGTCTCGGGGCCCCCCTTCAGTGTCCACTACATCGGATCAGTCCATTTGCTGCACACGTGCAGAAAGGTCCAGACACATGGAAGCAAACCAGTTGCAAAAAGATGGCGCAAAGAGAAGAGAAGAGCAGACAGGAGAGGAAAAGAAAAGAAAGACGAAAAGAAGCTACGCAAGCGGTACTGAAAAGAGGAGAAAGAAGGGGGGAAAGTAGGAAGCTGCTTTCAAAGTTACTGAAAATGATTTCAGCTTCTCCACTGCGGCAGCGGCTAGCACCAGCTGCCATAACCCACAACAGCAGCAGTCTCAGCGTCACGTTGGCACATGTGGAGGCGGGTCCATCGTGTGGAGATGAACTAATACTGAGCATTAAACCGTGGAAGGGGACGTCCCCCTATATTGATAAGTATTTATTTAACTTATTGAACATGGGTCATTTTAAAGTAAGTTTAGAATTTCGTTTGTATTTGCTAATTCAGCATCATTGACTCAGCGGTAATCAGTGCACTTCTGGAAGAGGACCCAGCACTCTGGCTAAAGCAGCTGTCTGATTGAGCATTTTTGCTAAAACAATGAAAAATCTATTTAGGTGTTGTTGTTTTTTATGTTAAATTTCCTTAATAATTTAGGTTACGTACGGAAGTTATTACCAACTTCTCACCTTGCATTGCAGTTTCGTTTTAACATTGCTTTAATTGTGTTCAGCTGTGGATGCTGAGGGTCAAGTTAATTATAGATTAAATAATTTACTGTTCTGTGGTTTAAGCAATTGTCATATTTGTATGTGTCCTGTGACATTAGCAATTGAGTAAATATGCATATATTTAACCACTGGGTAAAAGCCTTATACTGTGTTTTATGTGTGATTGTTTTCAGCATGAGACAGCGCAGAGACAGAGTCGAGAGAGCAGAGAGAGCAGC